>NC_142111.1:7622413-7773448 GCF_056152115.1 Neolamprologus brichardi
ACCTGCTGGTTACCTGCTATAAGCTAACTAGTAAAACTGCAGAGAAAACACCGCGAGCATAGTCGGGAGGCGGAAGTCCTGGTGAAAAACCTGCAAGTTACGAGATGGCAGAAATAATAACCGGTACGTAACGAGGCTATAAATATCGCTGCCTATTTACAAACTACTTGGAGCTGAAAATGTATGAATAAACAACTGCCCGGAAGCAAAATATAATCACTTCCGGCTTGGGTTTGCTTTTCAGATTAAGAGTACTACAAGTGCTCTTATTTTGAAAAAGGAGGAAATAAACCTCAAGAGGTTAAAGGGGAAAAAAAGCAACGCAGAGTGCTGCAGTACTTTTGTGCAGTACTGCAAATGTTAGTATTGATCATATACCAAATAAATAGAGGGTCAGTACAGACAATACCAATACCAACACTAATACCTTTAACGTATAAAGACCACTTATGCAGGGGAGAACGGTGTGTCATGATTTATGAGATGAATCATCACCAATTAGCAAATTTTTTGACACATTTTAATGGGCCACTGAATCACTGTGATTGTTAGTTTCTATAATAATTAGTTAATACATGGGGGGAAAACACCTTGAAATATTTTGAAACTGGATTATTTATTTATTTATTATTTATTATTTATTTTGAGACCTGGGATCCAAATGCACCTGTCTCTGAAGCACTTTGGGTCAGCTTCTGTTGTTTCAGTGTGGTATAGGCTATGAATAAATTAGACATGACAGTCAACACAAAAATGTTCAGACATTTTTCATTACGTATGTTTGAGATATCTTCTTCATCGGATGATACCCTAGACAAAGTATGTTAAATTTGGAGCTGCCAGAGAGGACGTTCATGCAGAGGGCTGGTGTGACAGAAAGCTCTGGGTCGGTTCAGATGGGAGGCAGATGATCCGCAGTAGCGACCCCTACAGGGGACAGCTGGAAGAAAAAAAGAAGGTGTGTGAGGTAAACCAGCTCTTACAGGATAACACTAACAAAACCACAACCATCAAAAGAGTTAAACAAGCAAGTAGGCGTGCATATGCAGAACAATAACATATGAAATTGGACCTCTGACACAGTTGTGGGCAAACTGAAAGGGAAATCCCACCACATTAAAGTCAGTCTCACTGAGGACACTGAATGTCACTCAGATAATCAGATAATTAATCCTTTTGAATTCTGCACAGGAAGATAACAAAGTGTACAGCTGCTGAGACCATGAGACAAAGACTGTAATAAGCAGCTGTGAGGTTTGCATTAAACAGTCTGATACTGTCAGAGTGATTTCCGAACAATCCACGTGACTGCATTAATGAACAGCTGAGTTGCAAATCTTTAAAATCCACAGTTTCGATCTTACAGAAGCGTAATGCATTTGGCTCTTGGCACAAGTCTTTTGGAGCTATTTCACTGGTGTCGGTTACTTGAGTTGAATGGCATTAGCCTTTTTTATTGCTGCATATCAAAAAGGATGTGGGCTCCATTCCCAGACTTGGTGATGTCAATGCTTCCTGTAAAATGCATCTCTTTCTGTGTATTGTCATTGCTTTCATTTTATTTATTTATTTATTAGAAAGAACATCTTTTGTGTTCATTCTTGTTGGGTTTGACATAAATTTGAGATCATTCAAAATGTTAAACCCTGGAAGCCACGTTAACAGAGTAGATCTTTATCAGTTGAATGAAATTCCTAATTATTATTAACATAAAGCCACATAAAAAGTCTGTAATATCAACAGTTGAAAGTGTCTTTTGCAGCAGCTGCATACCCTGCTCCCATTTTTTTCACTTCCAAGCTGTTTAGTCACTGGTCTTTGTGGAAAGTCCCATCAGAAGTTTGCGGCTTTACTTGCATTTTTTCCTCATCTTTTTGTTTTATAATGAGCCTAATTTCTTTTGTTTCAGGTCAGTGAAACTTTTTATTGTATTTTTGACTGGCTTAGGTCAGAATATATTCAAATGGTAATATGTTTTTTTCTTTAGATTTTAGTGACTTGTCGTTTAGGAAAGCAGCAACCCAAAGGCTCTTCTCTGTCCTGCCAGTTTAAATCAAGTCTTTTTTTCCCTTTGCTTAAATACAGTGAGTCTGGAGACTTTTATTAGATTTTGCATAGTGAATTTTTGGTGGTGTGACTGTAGTTAATGATGTGGTCCATCTTCATGTTAAAGAAAAGGAACATTACTGGAGTCAAAGTTCATTACTGGAACTTAAAACAAATTCCTATAGTTTTACAGTGGAACAAATTATTGGGCAAAAAAACACACTGCATGAATGAGCATATAGAGGGCTTTCAAGCCTGCAGGAAACATAAAGCAGGAAATATTTACAAACTCACAAACAAGCTAACAAAGTTAAATCTACAGTTGTGTGAAACAAAGAAGGTTTTTAAGCATACCCTCAACTACTTCTGTTGGAATTAAGAGGGTCAGAAGGAGCCAGCTGCTAATGCACCTGATTCATTGGCCATTAGCAAGTGTGAGCACCTCTGTTTTGGCAGTTTGTAGGTCTGGAGCATTCAGGTGCATTAACATAATACCACAAGAGAGCACATTTACTCCGAGGTCAAACCGTGCAATGCTCAGAGAAACTGAAAAAAAAAACCCCTTGAGCTACATCTTAGACTCTGCAGGCTTCAGTAACTCATTAAATATTAAAGTTCATGACAGTACAATTAGAAAAAAAAACAAGTATGACTTGTTTGGAAAGGTTGCCATGAGCGCTTTCTACCCCCCCCCAACAAAAAAACAAACAAACAAACATGGCAGCATGGTTTAGGTTTGCAAAGTTGCATCTGAACAAACCACAAGACTTTTGGAACAAGGCGAGAACAAAGTGGAGATGTCTGGCCATAATTTGGCAAAACCCGAACCAGCACAAAAACACCTCAGACCAGCTTTCAAGCACGGTGGTGGAGGGGTGATTTGGGCTTGTTTTATAGACACAGGATCTGGGCGCCTTGCAGTCATTTAGTCAGCCGTGAACTCCTCTGTACATGCAGATATTCTGGAGTCAAATAGGAGCTCCAACAGAAAGACTGAAACAGGAAGGAAAGGTGCTGCAATCACTCAGCCTGACTGAAGTGCTGTGGCAGGACCTCAAGAGAGCTGAGCATAAGAAACAGCCTGCAAACCTCAATAAACTGAAACAACACTGTAAAGAGGTTTGGGCCAAACCTCCCCAACAAATATGCAAGAGACTGATAAACTCACACAGAAAGCAAACACCTGAAGTTACTGCTCCTAAAGGTAGCTCTACAAGCTGCTCAATCACTTGCACTTAGTTTTTCACAGAAATGACTGAAGAAAGAAAGCTTCTTTTTTTCACACCACTGTAGATACTATTTTTTTTTAACCATTTTAACCTGCTGGGAAGAGGAAAGAAGGTTGAACAAAATGAATGTGGTTCTATGTGGAAACCCTGTGAGCAAACTCCTAGATGCTTTATATTAACTAGACCCACAAGGTTTAAGTGCATTCAACCCATTTGAGCTAAACCCAAAAATGTGTCTGTGATTTTTCACTATACTAATATTAGTGATAATATATGATAGTGATATATATATTGCTAGAAGCCCTTTCTACCCCCCCTTCCCCCATTTTCCACTATACTAGTATTAGTGATACAAATGAAAAACAAAAACAAACATCCTGGTGTTTTAGTTTAGGAAGGCATTGTTTTGAGTAGGTTTCTCCTGGCAGTGTCCAGGGGGAGGTGGTGCTGCCTGGCAGATGCTGGCCGTGCACTTACGTTACTTCCTGCCGCTGTGTGTGTGTGTTGGCAGTGGCAGAGGTGAGGTGCTGCTGCTGCTGCGCACTCAGCTCTCAGTCATCTGCTGTGCTCTGGTGGAAAAAAGCGGCCGACGGATTATCCAGCTCCCCTAACAGTGTTAGCTATTCGGCTAACAGACAAGCCAGCAACCGAGAGCAGCCATGAAAAGCCGCCGGAGCCGGTGAAAGTTAGCCACGGGTTACTTTGGGACTTTAATGCACGCAAAGATACCAAAAAGGAGGTTCGCGGGTCATGCCGTCGCCCCCAGCGGGAACTTTTGCCTAGAATTTCCACTTGGGAAGGGCTAGCTCGGGGGGCTAGCTCGGCTACGAACTATTTTTAATTGGCTTTGGGCTCAATGGCTCTCGCTTGTTTTTCCCTGTCATAGCGACAGCTTGGAAAATTGGGAGAGGCCCCCTTGTGAAGTTCATGACAAACCAAAGGCCGGTTTTGAAGCTTAACTTCGGACGACTAAACTGGCAAGGGAGCGAAAATGAAGAAGCAGTTCAATCGGATGAAACAGCTCGCCAATCAAACAGTCGGCAGGCAAGTATTGTGTTCAGCTCCGAAGCTTTATAGGCAAACTAGCAGACACACTTTTCTTCTTGCTGTTCTCAGCAGCTTTCCAAAGCTTGTTGGACCGGAATTTAACTCTTAACCTTATTGTAAACTAACACCAACTTGTTTGGTAGCGGTTCTGGCTGTGAAATTCAAAGAAAGAGAGTCACATGAACTGATATTAATAAAAAAAAAACCTAATAAAAGGAAAGGCTACACTGGCAAGTAGAGCAGACTTTCATGAATGAATTGTTTGACAACCTGACTGAAGGATGAAAAACTCTTAAGGCTGAACTGATTTAGCAGCTTTTCAAATGTTTTTTTTTTTGTAAGTGCTTATGTAGAAGAGGGTGAATATTTCAAACCTGCCCATTTATTATTAAAACATTAAAAAACAGTTATAAAAGATACGATATGGGTTTCCTACCATATCAGTTGTTAGAGTCATATAAAATGATAAGAGTCTGTGTCTGATACCTCATGAACGCTATACTGATATGTCTGTGACAAAGGGGTTAAACCTTTGCTGTCTAGTCCATGTCTTTTCTTGCTTGCCCCCATGCAGCTGAGTGTAGGCATCAAATTCAAGCGCTGTGCTGACTCTAAAGCCTATGAGACCGTGGCAGGGGCTTTATGTGCCGCCTCCACTTTTATTTTTGGGTTGTTTTACAGTTAAAAATAGCCCTCTTTTATTCTTGTCGGAGCCCTTCACTCAATAATGGGTCTGAAAATCAGTGTTTTAGCTCATCTCTCTTGAACACAGCACTCTTCTGGTTGATTGGCTGACCCTTGCAAACAGAAAGTTTGAGCAGCTGCTTCAGCGCTGGCAGCCAGAGCTGTGTGGCTGAGATCACTCCAGAAGTGATATCCTCAATTATTAAAACTGTCTGAAATGGAGCTTTAAAGCAGTCCAAAGCCTGAGATTTGGTTTAATATTCACATCCGTCATTGTAATAATATATAAAGGAAAGAAAACAGAGAAGAGCATAGCAAATCTCCTTTCGTCATTCCTTTGAATTTGAGGCGTGCGGCAGTGTTGAAGCTAGATCCATTCTTAGAAAAATTAAGCAAGGGTTTATTTTGTCATGTGTGGACCTGTCGGCAAGTGCTTTTATGTTTCTGTGTGATGACACATGCTGTCCCTGTGTAACTGGATATCTGGCGATAAGCTCAGCCTTGTGAAAACATGAGGGTGAGACATGTCAAAGGATCTTTTCACCCTGAGAGGTTTTTCTCATGATGTCAGGTGTTATGGGTATGCACCTTAGGCAGATATTGGGCACAGCCAACAGTGCATGGTACCAGATAAAAGTCCCTAACAGGTGGGTTCAAGGATTTATTTATTTATTTTTACAATGGTTAACAGTGGTTTAAAAAATTGAATATATAAGTTGCAAAATCCAAACTCAAAGCTATATAATTTCAGTTTTATTTTTATTGTACTGTTTTATATGATGATTACATCTTTTATATATCAGTCAGGCAGTGCAGACATAGGATGGCAGATGTGTGTTATACACTTTGCCTAATTTAGAAATAATTTGTGTAGTTTGGACTTGTAACATTTATAAGTAATAAATCGACCAACTAATCAGCGGTAAATGAAAATGCACATGAGCAGACAGGGCTGGCAGAAACTGAGTTGTTGGCAGCTTTGTTAAGTTGCAGTTATTAGTGTGTTGACGTGCATTCTGTGTTTACTTTAGCAACAGCAGCACTAACACGGAGGTCTATGGAGATATTCTGCTCCTGAAGCCAAAAACTCAGGACCAGGAGAAGCAGGACAGCTGGAATACTCATAATTCCCTGTCTGCACTCAGCAGCAGTAAATTAGAAATGGAGAGAGTGTAATGCAGAAAACAGACACGTGTGTGCATGCATGCATGCATGCAGTAGTTACTTGCTCTTATGTATGCACAAGTAGGGTTAATCCCTCATACACTCATATGCACGGCCTTCTGAGTGAGTGGTCTGTCAGCGGTTGGATTTGGAGCGAAGCGAGCATGCTCTGTTTCGTCCATTATGTTTGTGGCTGCTTGAGTCTGCAAAACGCCTAGGAGTGCAAAAGGCCGTCTCGGCCTGCCCCCCTGGGTTCCTGTGATTGTGCGAAGGCAGAACACTGTGTCCAGCGAGCAGCCGCTCTGAGGAAATCTCTCCTTCTACAAACAGGAAGCTGCGTCCCAGAGCCACGCTTTCTAAAGAAGAAGAAGGAGAGAGAGTTTCGGGAGAACTGATGTTGAATCAGACAGTGAAACAGAAAGATAGCGGCATGTGATTCATGTTGGGGATTTTATTTTCTCCTCTCCTTTTAGATTACTATGGTTTGCTGTCGATGAACTTTCTGACCCTTTGTCTATCTTTGTTTGCGGCAGGTAATGTGCTCAGATAGTGACACCTTTGGAGGAGATAACTTGGCAATAGGAAGTTATAGACTATGACTGCTGTCTGCATTAAAATGAATGCTCACAGTCCTTGAATGCAGTGAGAATTTTACTCCATATAACTTTCAGTTAATGGGGACTTCATATGCTTTTCCTATTTTTTGCCATACAGTTGATGATCTGCATATTAAACATGACCAAAGCCTCTGGTGAGTTAAAAGTTACAGCTTCAGGCTGCTCTAAACACTTTGTTTCAGACAGTTTTTCTACTTGTGAGAGAGCGTATATCCTTAATATCTAAGGCACGCATCAAACCCACAAACCTGCCAGTCAAATTTTATATTCAGAAGAAAGCTGGCTTACATGGAGCCTAAACGCCTTGTTCTGATAGTTGATGAAAGCATAGCCTAAGATAAGAATTATTTTGAATCAGAGATCTACTCTTGTTAGAGAATAAAGCATAAGGAGCTGGAAATGCGCGTCACAGATCTTATCTGTGTTTCGTGGTGATGTCAGGAACTAAAGTGACAGTAACACTTTGGCAATAATGGGTGGTGCTGGTGAGACAAGCACATGTATGTGTGGGAACTCAGACATAGATGAACCAGAAAAACATCTCAAATGTTTAGAGTTTTTCCAGTTAAGCATGTTGGCACACCCCACTGCTTACCACCTCAACTAAATTTAGATGTGTGTGACATTATCTGGGTTGCAGAGGTAGATTGCTACAGTCACTTGCATCTCTTTTAATTATAGCTGCTTTGTTGTGTGCCTCTATTCTCCCAAGCGTGCGGTCAGCACATTGCCAAATACTTTTAAATATCATCCTCTCTGCTTGCACTGTTTTCATCAACGCTTTTATCCTCCTCCCCCATTGTTAATAATTGACTGGCTTTATAAACAACAATATTATATAATCCTCTTTTGATGCTATATCTAACAACATAGCTGAGTGTTATGCAATTTAATCATGCATTGTATTTGAAAGTCCTTGATCGACTTGAGAGAGGCTCAAGTTGAAAAGAAACTCTCCCTACAGGAATCAACAAAATGTCACCGTAGAGCTAACAAAGATAGGTGACTCTGGGCGTTCCCCCTCCACATGAACAATGGCATGTATCAGCTGGGATGCCTCTGTGGCACTGGTAAGCTATACGTGCAAGGTTAGGCTGCTGTTTCCAAGTGCTGCTTAAAACCAAGCGCTACATCTCAAAGACTTAAAATGACAGTGTACTAACAAGATCACTACCATGTGTCTCAATAATGGTTCCATCATAAAAAAGTTCAAATAACATAGAAAACTCCCTGTCACCAGGGGAAAAAACTGGTGGTTGTCAAGTGATTGCACTGAATATTTTTTGCATTTGGTGATTGACTAAAATAGTTGCTTGCTTGGTTAAGTGTAGAGTCAATTCAATTCATATGTTGCCAAATCACAACAGCACTCACATCAAGGCACTTTATATTGAAAAATAGAGACCATACAACTTTACAGTGAATCCCAACAATCAGACGTCCCTCTTTCAGCAAGCACTTGGCGACAGTGGTAAGGAAAACTCCCTGTTAACGGGATGAAACCTTTAGCAGAACGAAGCTTAGGGAGGATGCAGCCATGTGCCGTGACCAGTTGGGGGTGAGGGGAGGAAGAGAGGACAAAATAAAAAGCACACTTTAGAGAGAGCCAGAGCCTAGTAATAACTTATGATTGAATGCAGAGTGGTGTATAAACGCATAATGAGTGAACAATTGGGGCATCTGGTTCCAAGGCTCTGCTGCAATTCTACTTTTAAATATCCCAGCAACCATAAGTAACCCAGCGTCCAATTTATCGCAAGGTCATCTGGTCGGAGGTAACCTGTCTCCACCCAGCTACAGTCTGACTCACACTGATTGCTAATTTGCCGACACGTTGCAGTCAATCTGAGTCAGTCTGCGCTGAAGAGCACATCTCGTGTGCACATGTGGCTTTGTAGCAGGTGACTCCATCTTATAGCAGTTTAATCGCCGTCTTGATGCACCACAGTCACTTTGAAGATGGCAGCTAATTATGAGTGGTTGCTGCAATTTCAAAGCAACCATTTCAAAGCCAATGAGATGGCACTTCATTGCACACAGCCACAGTAATTACTCTAATAGCAAACATGGAGCTTATTTAAGTTTCAGTTTGACAAAATAATTTTTAAAACTCATTTTCTGCAACTTTCTGTCATATTTGAGACTTTTGAATCAAGAAAATAATTGTTGTTTGCATCCCTTTTACGGTTTTGCACACTGGACTGTAGTTTAATTACCTAGTTATTATTACAACATTTGGATATGAATATTGGTGGTTAGCTTTATCTTGATCTGGCTCTATACATCTTTGCTGTTCGTCTCCATCTTATGCTTCAGGTTAATTTATCAGCTTACGTAATCAGCCACATTAGATGCGCCGTATGAGCTGAGTCACTCCATTATACCTCCAGCTCCTTTCATCTAGGCCCAGTATCCATTACCGTATGCCTTAAGCTGCCAACTGTTGCTGCTGTAAGTGCAGACCCTTTTTGGCTCCTGAGTTTAGTGACTGTGTTGAGTGGCCGGTAACAGCCGCTGTATTGTGCTCACGGCTTTGCTTAATCGCTTTCTGCGTTCATAGTAGATCACCATGGTTACCATTCTGAACAAGCAGCATCCACGGCCGTGTAGCGAGGCGCTCTTGTTGTTAAGAAGTCACATGCAGCGCACAGTTGACACACTTTTCTCCAAAGGCTGCTGCTTCAGTGAGGCACGTCGGGGTCAGCTCTATTCACTGTCAGTCAGCTGATGCTGGCAAAACAATTATTGTCTTGTTTGTTGTTTGTCCTCTGATCTGGCTGCACACAGCCTATTTTTGACTCTGTGACACTGCATTTAAAGGTTTAAAGTGTTGCTTTCAGGTGAAATGCCAGCGTCTCCACGAGTGGACACGTCATAAACACACCTCACCAGGTTTCTTTGTTCACATCAGCATCAGGAAGCGGAGCTCAGGGATACCAGTCAACTTCTTGTGTTTCTCTTGGCTTGTAAATGGTTTAGTCTGGTTTTGATTCAGCTCATAAATCACACATGTCATTAATTGGGCCAGATGCAAAATGAATGTGTTTAAATGGCATGAATATGGCAGTGAGTTTTTTTTAAAGTGCCTTTCCCACAGTTTTTGTTGAGGTACCCTAGAAGTGTAGCCACTTCTTCTTATTTTTTATTAAACCAAGGATGTCTTGCAGCATCTACATGAACAATTGAACAAACTGGTTGGATAGTATGCCCTATTTAATGATCTGTGAAACGGTAGCACCACTTGGCCAGCTTAGGCCTCAATCACACAGGCCTGTATTTTCCAACTGGTTGGCTCTCAAAACCTCCTTATGATTTCTTTGGTTGCTAACATATTTAATCTAAAATTGAATTAATTAAAATGATTCTAGACATAACCAAGTGGCACAAGGGTGTGAGCTGTAGTGTTGCAATGAAGGGAAAAGTACTTGATTTTTAAGATCAGGACCACACCAAGAGCGCTCCAGCATGTACACTAGACCAAAACATGGATTGCATATTGTGGTTTTGTAATCACTTTTTGCATGTGTGCACATTACTGTGTGTGTTTGTTTGTGTGTGTGTGTGTGTGTGTGTGGATGGGGCGTGTTTGCATTTTTCCACATCTATGTTGAAGTCTTGTCTGTAGGTTTCTGTGGGTTATTAGATGTTTTACTGTGGCTTTCTTTTGGAGGGCATCTTTCCATTCATCTTAGATTCCAGATTATTCTGGTTTGGAGTCTTTAACTCCCCCCTAATCACCTCTGAAAAACATAAATAAATAAATGGATTACCCTATTTGTGCGTCTTTCCTTCGGACCCCAAACCTGTGCTCCCTTCTCTGTCAGTCCGTTTCTCCTTGCTCCCTGCCTCTGTGTGGTAATTGAAAGCAGCTGTGTGGAGGTTACCATAGTTCATAGAGAGCAGTTTTTGGAGGAGGGCCCAGGATTTGTTTAGAGCTCAAATCTCCCAAAATTCAGGCAAATGACCGTCTTCAGGTTCTCTCAGTTGGAGGACTGAACCTGCACTTGGAAAAGTTTGCACAATAATTGGGCACAAATGCATCAGTGTAGACTGCTTAAATGTCATGCCTCCCTTGCTTGACTCACAACCATTTATTAGTTCATCCCTAGAAATTCGGATGTTGGCTAAAATACAGCACTTATTCATTGGAAGTATTGCTTGTATGAGCTCAATATAACTATGGCACACAAGGAAAAATAACAATACAACAGGCAGTAAACTGTCCCTTCTCTCTAACAAGAAGCCACCACCCCGTGTGAAGGCATTAACAAGCAGTCTGAGGTGTGCCTGTGTTTTCCCAGCCTTCTCTCTTTAAGTGAATCTAATCTGTCTGACCTCTTCAAGTCCAACTATTAGTTTGCTATTAATAGTTCAGGCAGAGCAGGGCTGCATGCTGTGCGCATGAAGACATGAGTCTGAGCTCCTGCAGCTTAAGGAAATCAAGGCTTGTTGAGCAAACAAGAAACTGAAAGAGTAAACAGAAACACACCTTCTGTATTGTTGCTCGTTTTATTCAGTTTAAGGACACGCTGAAGTTTGAAGAGAAACGTGACTTGCTTGACTGCTTGAGCCATGGAAACAAACTAAAAAGATCAACACACTCTTTCAACATTCCCACAGATTCCAAGGGCACAGCTTTGATTTTAATTTAACTGTGGAAGCCAGCGTTTCAGGGTTAACGTCATTTCCCTCAGATATTTTTCAAAGTGTATTGAACCACTTGTCTGCCGTCATCTGTCAGTGCTAATTTGTGCTCTCTTGTTTATTTTTTCTCACCCACAGAGCAGAGAAAACAGAAGTTCTCAGTGATGACCTCCTGCAGGTAAATCATTAACCGGACACTGTAGAGCTCTGACCAGCTCTCAATGTGGGCGTATGTGTCAAGCAGGGTTTGTAGCTGGTTGTGCCATTGTGTCTGTGTTTTGTATGAAATCAGTTTTTATTTACATCTCTACAATTCAAATATTTGGAACAGGTGAATTGATGACATGTTCCTCAATAAGGAACCAGGAGTGCTCTCAAATGCACTGAGTATTGAATCCAGCACTCCACTGTGGTGCTGACATTGAGCTTGAGCTTATCGTCTACTGAAATCTCTAAAGTATTCTGTAGTAGTGTATAACTGATTGTCATTAGTATTAGATGTACAATGCTGTGGAAAAGTCTTGAGTCACCCCTCATTTCTTTATGTTTGACTATAAAAATAAAAAATACATGCAGTGCTTTGTTGAAATATCTGATATATAAGGCTGCTGCCGATTGGGAACCAAAAATTTCCCTTTTGGGTTCATCACCTCTTGCTACCGACTTTGAGTCCTCGAGCCTTTTCTCCCTGTTTCCCTTCCCCACGAATGACTTCTTGACAGCCAAACTAAAATTTATACCATTTCAGATTCTGCTTTAGCAAACAGTAACTGGATCAACTGAAGGTCCAGATGCCTTTCAGGTCCTCTGTCATTTCTTTGCTGGATTTCTTTTCTGTCTCTCAAGGACATAAATGGGCTCTAGATGGTCTTATACACCTGCCAACTTGTGCAACAAGTTGAAAAAAAAATGTATCTGAAAATGGGCATCTACAAGGACTGGATAGAAAATTACTGAAACCAAACCAGAAACACTGCAAGACTTTCAGAGGGGCTGCAGAACAGTTGCTCAAGAATTCTCAGCTTCAGCCGATTAATACTATAATTTTGCCATTTTGTTGCTGCTTCATGCGACAGTTACAGCCACAGTGTAGGACGGATCGCTGTCGTAGGAACTTGATCTCGACAGCAGTCAGACTGTACAATACCCACACAAGATAAATGCTGTATAAAAGCACATGTATATTTTATCACTCCCACTGCACTTTATGTACATATAAAAAAAAGAAAAATATTGGTGTATTCTGGCTTTTCTTTTTTTCTATTTAAATTTTTCTAATATAGCGCTAATTCGCCCTTTCTTCCTGTCGCTTGTGCAGCTGTAACAAGTGAATTTTCTCAGTGTGGGATTAAATAAAGTCTATGTTTATGTCAGTTACTTGTCTTGTCTTCTAGGGTAGTCACTGGGAGCACTTTGGTGTTGACTTCTCAGTACTATGAAGTGATGAGCCAGGACATGAATTTAAACCACGGAAGCGTTAATTTTTAACTTAAAGAGGGACTTCACTGAGTACTGTAAAAGCTGGGTGAATAACAGTATATCAGTGCATTCATTTGAGTAGTACTTGTGTAACTTGTGTGGCTGTTGCTGGTACAGGTGAGAGTCACCCCGCAACACAATATTATTGTGATTTTTTTTTTAACATTTTGAGATATGCCGAGTATTGAATAACATATATTATAACATCTATAGTACTGAATATTGTAATAACGTATTGCAATTTATCACCTTTTTTAAAACTGCTTTGTTTATATCTGTTTTAAACGATAAGGTACAATCATCTCACTTTGGCTATTTTTTGCTGCAAGATAAGATTGAGATAAATGTCAGTCAGTCTGCACTTGAATGTTGCAGTCGAGTTGGCAACTACATGCAGTCTATTTCTGATAATATAGCAATTAACTGTGATAAGTCTTGAAAATCACGTATCTGTTGCTGCCTACAGAGACAGAAGTTCACAACACCCTCACATTCCAGACACAAGCTGCAGTCGGTCACAGAATATATAAAAGTTCTGTGCAGCCACTGATTTTTGTAGATGCAAGGAGGTTGCTGTCTTGTTTTTACTCATGTGACTGAACAGGTAGGAGACAGCTTTGTTAGGCTAAGTTTGTCCAGTGTTGAATGGTGTTACGATTAAGCTGATTTAATGTTTACTTAACGTTAATGTGAACATGCTTGAGATGAGCTCTCTTGTTTGTAATATTTAATTTATTTCATAAAAAAATTCAAATACTACATTGATACAATATCACCATGCTAAATATTGCGATACTATGATCTATCAATTTCTTTCCACCACCTCATTGCTAGAAAAGTGCTGTGAAGCACATGCAAAGTACTTCTGAACTCTGCGTGCAGAGTAGCAGATATATCTGTCTGCTGCCTCTGAGCTGATCTGAGGCAGACAGCAGGTGGGGCTGGGGCAGAATACTGGCTGCTCAGCAAAGACATTCCAGCAGTGAACATGGTCTCTGTTTTAATGGGAGATGAATAATAAACTGTCAAGGAAGCTCAGCTGCCTTTGCGCTACTTCCTGCAAAGAGATGCAATGTCCATCACCCTCTATTATTTTCATTGGTCTCTGCACTGTCACCTTATATTGCTGATTATCTAAACCAACAGCACTGACAGAACAGTAAATGAGAGATGATGGATGTGAAAATAAAGTGAGCCTCATATGGACAAAATACACATTTGAGTGACAGCTAGAACATCCGATTCAGAGCCAGCTGGACTTACTATAATTCAAGTGGACAATAGTGGTGACTTTAACCGCTTGAGGTGCTTTTTCACTGAAGAAAGGAAGTTATATTTTTCTGACAATTGACTTTGACCGCTCCTCAAAGACACTGTTGTTCTACGTCTGTCTGGAAATCAGCTGTTGTTTTTCTGGAATCAGTCTCTCAGATCTTTCTGATAAAGAAAAATGGAGTGAGTCACTCAGAGATGGCGACTCAATCACCTTTAATTCCTACGAAGGCTGCTTTCACTTCTTGTCTCAAAATAGGAATTCTCTGTTTGTTTCTTAGTAAGTTGAAAACCTGCAACTTTTGTGTTGTCCTAATGTTTTTGCAGAAGACAGTTTAATTTGTTGTAGTACATCTTCTGTTAATACCCAGTGATAATGTATAATTTCCAAAAATGCTTTTAATCCCACCTACTGTATAGCCACTACAGCAACAAATACTCTGCTTTAACAGTAGATGTGTTGAGTATTGTTAATTTCTCATTTCTCTCGAGGGCCTTCTGAGCATGACTTAAAACGCTAGTAAGATACATTAGTTAACATAATGATTGTCTATACACTTAATTAATATCCACTTAGGTTCTAATACATACCCTCATAAAACAACAACAACTTTGTTTGGATGTACTGTATAGAGCTAAGTGTGGCCACATCAAAGCAGTAAGAAAATCCTCATTGCATCTTTGTATCCAAGCAGTGAGTCGAAAGAATTCTCATTCATGTTTTTGTTTTTTTTTATACTGTCATGTTGCAAGCCTTGCTGCCCATTTGCAACCACTGTAACTCATTCAAAATGCCACTGGTAGAATATGGATGAACAACAAGTAAAGATAAACCAGTGCTCCAGTTTTTTAGATCCTTAAATAGCTTCCAGTTAAATATCGAGTTTAAGTCTCATTATAGATAGATGTCATAGATGTGTTTGCTTAGTACAAACAAGGACCAGTGATAACAAGAATGACCACTGTAAGTACAGGCAAGTATTCTTAGTAGTTTATTTTGCTCCAGTCCACTCATAAAATCCAGTTAAAGCCTGCATGTTGGCATGGTAACCCATTAGTGTTGACTCAAACCTACATTAGATGAAGGTGGACAGTTTGTTCCTGAGTGTCTGGCTAGAGATAATCAAATTCCCTACGTAATCACTGCTTATTGTTAATCTGCTATTGTGCCTATGTTCATGTTTTACTTATTTGTGTCTTTATTAAGTTTGTCTGTAATATATTTGGTTTTAATTAATGGCACTTTGATTAATCTCTTTATGTAATGAGGGATGATGAAAGTACTGTCTGAGAAGCAGCTTAGATTAGAACAAAATAGAATAGAAAAGAATAGCTCTTTATTCGTTATACATGTAGAACAAAATTGTGGTTGCTCAATGCCAACTATGCAGGAATAAAATATAAATGATAAGACACCAGGCAAAAATAACAAACAGGGGAAATGTACACAATCAAGAAAAAATATATGCAAAACAAGAGAAAGACACAGAATGCAGAACAAAGTGCAGTCAGGTTCAAAAAGTATTTGAGCAAAGACACAATCTTTTTTTGCGTCTGTACACCACCACAGTGAGTTTGAAATGAAACATGGTGTGATTGAATTGCAGACATTCAGAACCATTTTTATATGTAGTCCTACATTTCAAAGGCTTTGGATGGATAAAATTCCTTTGGAGTCTGTGACTGTCTGAAGTCAAGAGCCCATGGACGTCACTAAATGCTGTATTTCCTCTCTTGGGATGCTCTGCCAGGTCCTCAGCTGCTGCTTGTTTGTGGGCCTTTCTCCATTCTGTTTTGTATTTAATAACTGGAAAGCATGCGCTGTTGGACTGAGATCACATGACTCAGTTGGCTATTGAAAAGAACCCACTTCTTTTCCTTGAGAAACTCTTGCTTTTGCTGTAAGCTTTGGGTCATTACCCATTTGCACTCTGAAGTGTTGTCCAAGCAGTTTTCAGGATTTGGCTAAAGCTGAGCAGAGAGTACAACCCTGTGAACTTCACAACATCCTGCTACTTCTATCAGCAGTCACATTATCAGTATATCTTAGTGACGTAGTTCCAGTGGCAGCCTTACATGCCTCCACTATGTTTGACAGGTGTTGTGCTATGCTTCAGCTCATGAACTGTTTCTCTCCTTTTCCATCTTTTCAGTTGTCAGTCCAGTACTTATGGAAACTTTACAGTCAGCTTCTTTCTTAGCTTGCCTCAAAGCGGTCCTCTGCTTGATCC
Organism: Neolamprologus brichardi; assembly: GCF_056152115.1. Lineage (NCBI taxonomy): Eukaryota > Metazoa > Chordata > Actinopteri > Cichliformes > Cichlidae > Neolamprologus > Neolamprologus brichardi. Next base: position 7,638,827 of record NC_142111.1, read on the forward strand.
TCCAAGGTGGGAAAGAGTCAGCCAGCATTCCTGTGCCAGCTGCCTGCCCATTTCTTCTTCTCTGTATATAGCATCAGTCCACATGGGTACTGCAGAAGTACTTCAGAAATATCGTGTTGCCAGTGTAATAAGTTTGGAGCCACCTGTTTGAACACTTCTGTCATTGATCCCTCCTGCAAACAAAGAATATTTTGTTTCCCATCCAAGGCTTACTGAATAATTCCACCCTTAATGCGTCATCTCTAGCTATTTTTTGCTCTTTCAGGACATGTTCAGACATGTTAACATCATTTCTCTTAGGAACCAATAAATAAACACATCCACTGTCTGTCTTTTTCCTCCCTGTCTCCTACATATTATTGGGATTCCCTTTCCTATGACGCATCATGGGATTGACCAAGTATTGACCTCATCACACGGCAGGAGGGGAAAAAAACACGCCCCGCTGCTTTTCAGCTTCTTTTCGGATCTGCCAAGACTCCTCAGGATAATTTATTCTTTCTCTGGCCCCACTTTCTAACAATGTAAGGAAGAAGGTTCCTGCCATGTAATCCAAACATTTCCCATACACCCACACAGGAATTTAGGCCCTTCTAGAGCATAGGGAGGGGAATCCCCTGAATGATTTTGTACCAGGCACTAAATGAACTGGGTCTAATCACTGTTCCCAAGCCTATAACGCGTGTATCCTTGTGTTCATGTGTGTGTTTTGGTTAGATTGTATTTAAGCCAGCTGTTTTAGGAATGCCGGGGGCCACCATGGGTCGGTACTGACGTAAGAGCGCGAGGAGAGGGAAGGGGTTGCACACGGAGGCGGATATCTGCTGTGCAGTTCCTGCGTTCCGACTCCATTCTGTTTTTGGAACACAATTGTGCGGTATTTGGTTTATCCTCCTCCTTAATTCGCCTCCCTACATTTCTGTTCATGTTACCGTCTAGATCTCACTGTTCCCCTTTATAATTTTAACATCTCGTAAGTGCATGTTTAGCGCTTTGAGACATTTATAGAGTTCTGATTTCTCACTTCAGTAGAAACCTGTTCTGTGAAGTTGCTTTCCCATTCTTCACAAGTAAGGCCAACTTTAACCAATTCCTTGCGTGGTCACGCTGTGTTCACCAGACTTCTAAGTACATGTGAACAGTAACTCGCCATCAGCCCTTCCATTCACGGGTTAGCGACAGTCGGCCTAATGTTGACGCTGACCATCGCGGTCAGACACCTGGCACGACAAGCACAGTGAATAGTGACCCTGCGGCGTTTCAGTTGGCCTCTGTCCTTCAGCCTGAATAGCTGTAACTTCAATCAATGACAGTATTATATCTGGTGTCAGGCTAAAGGCACAGAGTGGATCTGTGGAGTCAACCGAGTAAACAGGAGAAAGTCTGTGTAATCAAAAAAGCCTTTTCAAAGCCAAAGAGCTGCTCGCCATGGGTCACATCTCGGTGGGCGCTGCTGGGAAGACATTTCCGATGAGTCACGTGTTTCGAAGATAACATTCCAGCGTTGCTCCGCAGGAGCAGGCCTTATCAGTCACGCTTGAACTTTGACCCCTGACCCTGACAAGGCCATCACAAATCATATTTCTGCATGGAGCTGGAGCTCATTAGCCCTCAGCTGGGCGCTCTGCCATGTTGGGTTGTGATGACAAGTTAGTGGGGTTGATGAGATTAATCTAAAGTTCTTTGAAGAGGCTGGTTATACTTTTCCTTTTACAGTGGTTGACACTAGGGTTAGTGTTTGCATAGGCCAGTACAGACAGTAACATCAGTGACAGCACTATTAGTCTAACACAGTGGTGGATGTACAGTAACATAACTGTAATGTATTTGTGACACATTTCAATGTTCTCTTAGGTAGTGCAGAGACGAGGAAAATAGTTTTGTTGTCTGAGGTCGTGCTGTGCTTCTGGTTACTTGGCATCATATTTCCACGCTATCAGAGGTTGGCTCCGACTGTTTGTCTAGCCGCTGATAGACTTCCTCAGCTTCAGTCTGGGATTTTAACAGAAACACGACACAAATAACTGCTAATCAGTTGAGTTGACAGGTTATGGGCAGGATTCATCACATTTGCTGCCTAACTGCTGCATTATTATTCTGTTATTAGCCACAGCGGCTATCGGGTATAGTGAATGTTTAGCATTTAACATGTGCACTTTCCAAGCTACCTTAAAGTGTTGCTCAGTGTTGTAAACATACGCTGCTTCAGCTGCTAGTGGGGGGCAGAGCTGTGTCAAGTTGTGTATCAACTGAATTTTCTTTCTGTCTCTGAACTAAAATCTTCATTGCTGCGTTCCAGTTGCCTTGGAAGTTGGGTGTCGGCCACTTCTGAGTTGGTTAGCTTGTGGCTCTATATAATGTTAGTGACAGCTAATATCCCTCTCATTGGTTCTGGCTGTGATCACTGCAGACCTACCCAGCTGCTGTTTAAACCTTCTGTTTGTGATGGGCAGCCAATCAGAAGATAAATGAAATGTAGACAGGTAGAGGATGATGTGGTGGCTCGTGAGTCATGTGATATACTCTAAAGGAGTGCCTGAGCCTGGTTCTGCTGGATGTTTCTCCTTCCCACTGTCACCAAAGTGCTTGCTCATTGTGTTTTTCTCTGTTGCGTTATTGTAGGGTCTACCTTACAATACAAAGCGCCTTGACACGACTGTTGTGGTGATTTGGTGCTGTATAAATAAAAATATGGTTGTCTCCTTTTCTAATTGTGATAAAGTATAACATTTCTGGGTGTTTGTGTTCTCAGTGTGCTCTTTCTACCTCAGCAAAAAGCTCTTTATTTGCCTAAGATCTCTTCTTGTATGTCTTGTGCACAGATCGAACGGCGCATGGAGCTGGTACGCGTGGTGTCCCACAACACACACAAAAAGATGGTGTCGTGTCTACAGGGACACATCGGTGCAGAGGCAGAGAAGAGACATGTAAGCCATCAAGTTTGTGGATATAAAACCTGTTAAAGCAAATCAAGCAGCTGTTCCAGGATTTAACTGTTCCTCCCACACACGTCGGGTTCTTTTTTATTTATTTATTTTTTTTTCCTTGAATGTGTCCACAGTAGGAAGCACAATCTATAATTTCTCTTTTGTTTTGTTTTTCTACCCTACACCACCCAAAATATCCACCTCAGTCTGTACCACGCCTCTATACAGGAAATGGTCAGGTAAAAGCACTTATTCCACTTCTCCAATCCTCAGCACCACTTGCTCCATTTCCCATTTCCAGCATCTGTCATCTTCATTCACTATGCATGACACGCTCGTCTTTGGGGATTCTCTCGATTAAAAACAGGATGCTGCACACACATCAATGTTTATTCGCTGATGTAAATCATATAACTGTAAAAATAAGCTGTCATTTAGCAGATGTGTCACTTCCTTAGTTTTCGTCTTAAATTGTATTCATCGTCTATTTTTTTTCTCTCTTCTGCTCAAAAAGCTCGCTTCCTCTTTCTGAATTACGCTTGATATGTTCAATGGAAAGTCCTAAACAAGTTTTCCATTGGCTTGACCTTGTATCCATAAGTTCATGTGTTTGTGCACCCGCATCTAATCACTGTTTGCATTTTTTCCTCCATTAAACACACAACAGAAAAAGCTTCCCCTCACGGCACTGTCCCAGGCAATGACTGAAGGTGGAAGCCAGTTGGGAGAAGACTCCTTAATAGGGTGAGTTTGTGATTGATTGACACACCAGAAATCCAATTGCCTTGTCTGGGCAACGGTTGCCGATATAAAGCAGAAGCACCCGAGAGAGTGTGAAATACAAGGTCTCACATTCAGGGTAAGCGGCCTTCCCGGTTCTGTTTGTCTGTCAGGGGCTTTCAGCAGTTCCCTTACAGAAGAATCAGATCAGCTATTCTGGTGCTCATACGCAGAGTAGTTGAGGATCTAGAAAGTAGATGTCTACAAATCTACACTGCAGCTATGAGTCTGTCTGGAAAGAATAAGGAAGGGGAAGTATGAGAGTCTGCTTGCACTTGTGATTCAATCATGCCAACAGTTTTATTGATATCTGGAACTCGCTGTTTCTCGTGTCAAGGCTCATAGGTTTCATATCTGGGAAAACTGCAGCTCAAAACTGATTCACTCGTAGATGAAGTGTCACTAGGTCACTTTGTGCTCCTGGCTTTTAGCGGCTAGAAATGATGACATCACAGTGACCTGGTTTTGTTCTCAGCTGCTGGCTGTGGTTACGCAGACTGTGATCCTTCTGTGTTGTTATGTAAATTCCATTTTGCAAAGAACACGTGTGATTACACTGGTTACAGAGGACCTAACATCCACATCTGTTAGTGCAGATATGTTAATGAGGCATATGTGTGACTTTGCTTGATTTTAACAGGCCTGTCTCTCTCTCTTCATGTACTTGTCAATAGGAAAATGATGGAGGTGTGCGGAGATGCAGAGAATCGCCTGGCATCAGAGCTGATGCAACATGAGCTGCAGATAGAGAAGGACGTTCTGGATCCACTTAGCCAGTTAGCCGAGGTCAGAAACCCTATGCATTAATATTAACTTAATATAAAGAAACTGCTTTTTGAATGGCTAAAATAGCAGCACCACCCATTTCTCCACTTTACTGGTCTCATTTATACTTTATATGATTAATTTTCTCTTGCTTTGTGCTGCCCAACTCCAAATGAACAAAAGCTTTTTAGTAAAAAGCAGCTAGTTGCTAGAGCGGTGACCCATTATGGTGATTGTCCTGTGTTTTTCGAAACATCCCAGCCCTTATAATACTAGCCAAAGTATCCATGTCCTAGATACTGAACCCCGAGTTGCTCCTGATCAATTCACCAGAGTGTGAATGTTGGATAGTAAGCACTTGGGCATAGAAAAAGTGCTTGTGTGGATGAGTGAATGAGACGTTTTTTAAAGCTGTTCTGAGTTCTTAACTAGAGTACAATAGCACTATATAAGAACCAGTCCATTTAACAATTACCATATTTTATTCCACCTCTAATAGTCATGCAGGAAAATCAGTGGCAGTGCCTTGCAGGTCTTCTTCAGAGGTATATTTTCGTAAGCTTGGTGTGTTTTAACCATTCATTTAGGTGGAAATCCCTAACATCCTGAAGCAGAGGAAACAGCTGGCCAAACTGGTGTTGGACTATGATTCTGCCAGAGCAAGGTGTGTCTACAGCTCAGTGTGTCTGAATGTCTTTCTGCTTGTTAGGCGATGCATTCTAAAATACCTGGAACTGCTAACACAGTAGCATAAATCAAATTTATTCACAGGCATTAACTTTTTTACAGCGCCCACATTTTAGATTGCGGTCTGCATTTCCTGCTTTTTCCTCTTTTCTTTCCATATTCAGATGGTTGCAGGCAACCAAGTCAATAATCTCAGGAACAAACACTCAAGCACTGACGGCCAAGGCTGACTTACTCAAGGAAGAGGTGGATGAGGCCATGAACAAAGTGGAGCTTTGCAAGGTAATCTTTATGTGCAAACATACTGATTCATTTCTGCAAGTCTATATCAAGGCAAACTACCAGTCATGTCAAATCAGGACCATATCGAAGAAATGCCACTTGCAAGTTCATGACCTGATTGATAATGTAACTCAACTGATGCCATTAAATGTAGACTGGTTTATTCATGGCTACTTGTTGTGTTTAAGACTACTTAGGCTTAAAAGCAATCACATAGCAGAGTTAAAGTGATCTGAGTAAAAGAAACTGGAAATAGGCCTGGGAGTAAACTCATTAGAGCAACAACTGGACATTCCAAGACCCTTGGAATGGCCGGTTTGCTGACGCATGCAAAATGACTCTGTCCTGTCAGCTCTCTGTGTGTTTGTGTGCATCTACTGAACTGAGTCACTGGTGACTTTAGTGTCATGGCTCCATGATGTGTTTTTCTGTTCAGGAAGTACAGAACTTTCTGTAAAACTTAGGATTTATGAGTTGTGCAAAGCTTAACCGGCCACTGACGCCTGAACTTGTGCCACCTGAAGCACTTTTTCATTCGAGGGATGACACTAGTAGATATGATCCTCTTTAAGTAGCCTCACTAATTCCCCTGTTTTCCCTTATAAATGATAAGTTAACATCATCTTTATATATCTAACATCATGCCTTTTTGTTTCTTCTACAACAGGATCAGCTTGCTGCCGACATGTACAGTTTTTTCTCAAAAGAAGGCGACTATGCCCACTATTTCGTAACGGTGAGTTCACTGTGTCAACAAGCCGGCGCTGTTGTTGCATGACTTTCTGTGGGAACGTTCACAGCTGCAGAGTAGCTGTGGGGCGGATGCTTGGCAAGCTGTTTGTATTTACTTTGCTGTCATGTACTTTACTGCTCTTATTATTCTGCTGTGTGTGTCTCTCTGTTTCTGTAGCTCTTAGAAGCTCAGGCAGATTACCACAGAAAGTCTCTCACTGTTCTGGAGAGTGTCTTGCCAACCATCCAGGCTCAGCAAGGTATAAGATATGCAAACATGCTTTAAGCACACACACCTGTTTAACACAAAATAGTGCAACGTTGTTATGGGGAAAATAAATGGACATGGAAATTCACTCATATGTGTCCTGACTTGCAATGAGGAGAATCAGGTTTTCATTCTCAGCTGACTCAAGAAATCCAAAACCGCTGCTTTCAGTTACATCCCGCCAATCTCTTTTTCTTCCCCACTTTTTGTCATTGTTAAAGGTACAGTGTGTAAAATATCACCACTAGATGTCAATAGATTACAGATTGCAGTCAACTGAATTCTGTCTTCTTACCTTGTTAAATTCGAGTGCATAATCTTAACGACGCCGGCCGCTCTGGGACAATCACTTGGCCCTGTTTCTATTAGTGTTTGTTATAACATAGTTGAATATTATCAACACTTAGCAAAAGATCAGGAATAAAATGAAAATGGATATGTGTTAATTAAATATTTTGGAGTATTTTGCGTATTAACTCCATGTCTCTAGCTACGGTGGCCGTTTTAGGACAAACAACTCTGGCTGCCGTTCATCTGTAGTGTGTAGGCGGTCAGTGCGCTGTTTACCTCAGCTGTTCATCCTCGTCTATTCACGGGGAGAGAAGGAGACTGCAAAACTTTGAAAAAGGTATCCAATGCAGTGTGATGAGTCAGGAAAGCTCACTTAGCTGTTGTTGTTGTAGATGGCGGGGCTTCCACCAGTCTGTGCCCGCTCCTTTGTATTTAATGGGTTAATTCTAAGTTCAGTTTTTTGGAAAATGTAATAAATAATCATATTTATGAGTACGGTATTTTTCTTTTCTATTAAATAAACTCTAAACATTAATTATTGTACCTTTAAAGGGGTCCTGACATTAAACAACAGTCCTTGGCTCTCTGAAAATTTAGGATTGTGATGTCTCCTCTCAGTTTGTTTTCATCTTGCGTGCACTCTTTAGCTGTGTCTTGTTCAAGGAGTTTGTTTTTTCTGCATTAAACACATGTGGTCTTACACAGACTAGCCTGGTCTCCCAGCATGTGGCAATGACTCATGAGCTCCACACACACCCACCTGGTTTTGGAGCGCCCCACACCACCCCAAAATTCTTTCCCCGGCCCTCCCTCTTTACTTGCCTTTAAGCTCACGTGCTCACACTCGCTCATAAACACATAAAGATGACGAACAGTCACTTCTGTTGGCTGAGAGCATGTGGTTATTATTTGGCGACACCTTGTAGGGGGAGTCAAGACTGGTTTTTTTGAGGGGGGGTTGGTTTTTTTAAACAAAATGGCCCAAGGGGAAGTTTTTGACCCAGATATCTACCATCCAAACCAGTAACAGGCCTTACTCACACTTATATGTTTTATATATTTTCATGTGTTTCTAATTCCACTCTTTGCTCCTTTCTTCTCCTCTCTATTTATTATTAACTCTCTTTACATTCAGATTCATGGATGGAAAAGCCGGCGTTTGGCACTGGTTTAGATGAACACCTGAAGAGGAGTGGGAGGGAGATCGCCCTGCCAATAGAGGCTTGTGTCATGATGCTTCTAGAGACGGGCATGAAGGAAGAGGTATGGAAGTTATAGATTGTGGCAGGGAGTGAGGACGAGATACTGATTGAAATTTAAGTGCTTTGGATCATCGAAGTAAGATATACGGTCACCAGATACTTTCATTTAAACCTTATTAGTAAGTGGTTGCTTTATGGCAGAGATTCAGTAAGGTGCTCGCAACCGTCCTCAAAGGTTTTGGTTCATATTGACATGATAGCATCACATAGTTGCTGCAGATTTCTTGGCTGTGCATCCATGATATGAATCTCCCATTAAACAACATACCAAAGGTGCTCCATTAGATTGCGATCTGGTGACTGTGGGGGTTATTTGAGTACAGTGAAGTCATTGTCACATTCAAGAAACCAGTTTGACATGATTTGAACTTTGTGGCGTGGTGCATTGTCCTGCTGGAAGCAGCTAACAGAAAATGGGTACATCGTGTTCATAAAGGAAGGTCAGCAACAATACTCAAGCTGTGGCATTTAAACAATGTTCAGTTGTACTAAGTGGCCCAAAAATATCCCTCAAACATTGCACCACCATCCTGAAACAATGTTGTTTACATCCGATTCACCATCCAAATGTTGCAATAGAAAACAAGACTCATTGGACCAGGCCATGTTTTTCTCTTATGAAATGTAGCCTCTGCATCCTGTTCGTAGCTGACAGGGGTGGTACCGAGTGTGGCTTTCTGCAGCTGTAGCTCAGCGGGTTCAAGGTTCAGAGATGCTCTTCTGCATGGAGTGGTTGTAATGAGTGGTTATTTGAGTTACTGTTGCTTCTCTGTTAGCATGGTTGTGTCATTCGACTTGTGGCACTGTGGTGGAAAATGCCAGCAGATCAGCAATTTCTGAAATACTCAGACCAGCCCATCTGCCACTTAAACTGGGTCATCTTAATCATGTCTATGCGCCTAAATTAATCGATTTGCTGACTTATGATTAGATATTTGCCTTAAGGGGCAGTTGAACAGTGTATAAGGGAGCAGCCCAAAGCAGCTTTAGAAGAATTTCCATTTTTGTCTTGTTGCTGTTTTGCTTGTTTAAAATGTGCTCGTCCATTTGTTAATATCGGTTGGGAATAGTGCAATAACGGAGTTGTCATCTAGCATGTAGCATGTATCAGCTGCATAACTACGGCAATTAGTGCTTTGCTGTCTCATAGGGTTGCCAAGTGGCAGCATGCATAATGAGACAACTGCCCCGTGCAGTACCACAGGAAGTGTTACGACTGTTTGACAGTTGATCTTCAAAGGTGCTGATATATGATTTAGTGAAGGTTACAAATGATCTTCTTATGGCCTCTGACAGTGGACTCATCTCTGTGCTTGTCCTTCTTGACCTTAGTGCAGCATTCGATACTGTTGACCATAATATTCTATTAGAGCGATTAGAACATGCTGTAGGTATTACAGGTATTGCACTGCAGTGGTTTGTATCATATCTATCTAATAGACTCCAATTTGTGCATGTAAATGGAGAGTCCTCTTCACACACTGAGGTTAATTATGGAGTTCCACAGGGTTCAGTGCTAGGACCAATTCTGTTTACATTATACATGCTTCCCCTAGGCAGCATCATTAGAAGACATAGCATACATTTTCACTGCTATGCAGATGACACCCAGCTCTATCTGTCCATGAAGCCAGATAACACACACCAATTAGTTAAACTGCAGGAGTGTCTTAAAGACATAAAGACTTGGATGGCCACTAACTTTCTGCTTCTCAACTCAGATAAAACTGAGGTCATTGTACTCGGCGCTGAAAAGCTTAGAAATTTGGTATCTAACCAGATTCTTACTCTGGATGGCATTACCTTGGCCTCCAGTAACACTGTGAGGAACCTTGGAGTCATTTTTGACCAGGATATGTCCTTCAACGCACATATTAAACAAATATGTAAGACTGCGTTCTTCCATTTGCGCAACATCTCTAAAATTAGAAATATCCTGTCTCAGAGTGACGCTGAAAAACTAGTTCATGCATTTATTACTTCCAGGCTGGACTACTGCAATTCATTATTATCAGGATGTCCAAAAAACTCACTGAAAAGCCTTCAGTTAATCCAAAATGCTGCAGCAAGAGTACTGACAGGGACTAGAAAGAGAGAGCATATTTCTCCTGTTTTGGCTTCCCTTCATTGGCTTCCTGTTAAATCCAGAATTGAATTCAAAATCCTGCTCCTCACATACAAGGTCTTAAATAATCAGGCCCCATCTTATCTTAATGACCTTGTAGTACCATATTACCCTATTAGAGCACTTCGCTCTCGCTCTGCAGGCCTACTTGTTGTTCCTAGAGTATTTAAAAGTAGAATGGGAGGGAGAGCCTTCAGTTTTCAGGCCCCTCTTCTGTGGAACCAGCTTCCAGTTTGGATTCGGGAGACAGACACTATCTCTACTTTTAAGATTAGGCTTAAAACTTTCCTTTTTGCTAAAGCATATAGTTAGGGCTGGACCAGGTGACCCTGAATCCTCCCTTAGTTATGCTGCAATAGATGTAGGCTGCCGGGGGATTCCCATGATGCATTGAGTTTTTCCTTTCCAGTCACCTTTCTCACTCACTATGTATTAACAGACCTCTCTGTATTGAATCGTATCTGTTATTAATCTCTGTCTCTCTTCCACAGCATGTCTTTATCCTGTCTTCCTTCTCTCACCCCAACCGGTCGCAGCAGATGGCCGCCCCTCCCTGAGCCTGGTTCTGCCGGAGGTTTCTTCCTGTTAAAAGGGAGTTTTTCCTTCCCACTGTCGCCAAAGTGCTTGCTCATAGGGGGTCATATGATTGTTGGGCTTTTCTCTGTATCTATGAAGCGCCTTGAGGCGACATTTGTTGTGATTTGGCGCTATATAAATAAAATTGAATTGAATTGAATTGAATTGAATTGAATATGATCTGAACCACTCAAGAACATTATTGGAAAAACGTAGACGCACTGCTCGTGAGAGTGAGCGAGGATTTTGGGATCGGTCTTGTCAACAGCTGCACTTAAGCCAAATAAATAAGAACAGCAATCTTATTAGCATCATACCGCAGTGAACACGTACTATGGTGAGTTTCTGTGCTCTTTATCAGACTGGAACCTATCAGGGATGACAGATCGCTTTAAGAAAGCACAGACTTCCATGTTGTTCTGCTTTTACTCAGTGTGCTCCCGCCAAAGTTTGATTTCTATAAGAGGTTTTAGTACAGCCTCTTTTTAATGCTTTTGATAGGTTGTCGATGCTCGTTTTAGAAATCAGTTCTTATCTAGTTTGATGAGCTTATTGGCTTTTACTTTACTACTCGTTTTAACCAGTGAAGTGAAAGTAATGCTGGCATTTTAATTAGAAGTGACATAAACGGCTCGACTGGTCATTGAGAAAATTGAAACTAAGCTTTTAATTGTTTGTTTACACGAACATCTAAGGAGATGAGCAAATTGCAAATGATTTTCCGTAACGCTGTTCCAGAGAAATGGTCGCCATGTTATGGTGAACGCGAATAGACACGAAATGTTTACGTCTCCACCCTGATACAAATTTAGAATACAATGTGCTGGGACGTGCTCGTCTCCTGTCCATAAATCAGAAGGTTTTGTTTCCCCCGTGATTGTGTAAAAAGGGAGGGAGGAAAAAGGGCAAGTGTTAACTCCAAAGCACATTATTTGTTTCCCGATTCATTCCCCTGTGAGTGCAGTCTGTGTCATTATGGTGTGAAGACAGCCTTTGTTTATGTGTCAAAGTAAATAGCTCGCTATGCTGTGACTGGTGGGTGTGTTTGTTTGCCTGCTTTAAGGTTTCATTGTGTGCAGCTGGCAGAGGGAGTATACGTAGTGGATACAGAGTCCGTCTGTAACTCTGTGTGTGTGTGTGTGTCTGTGTGTGCGTGCGTGCGTGTGTGCGTGCGTGTGTCAGGGTCTATTCAGAATTGCAGCAGGGGCGTCCAAGTTAAAGAAGCTAAAGGCGGCGCTCGACTGTTCCACTTCACAGCTGGAGGAGTTCTACTCTGACCCCCACGCTGTCGCTGGTACGTTCCAAACCGGCACCGTTCTTCAGCTGTTGTATCTCTTAGTGTAAAATTTGGACCAAAATCTAAAAAGCAAGCAAATATTTGCTGTTTATTATAATTAATGTTTCTTTTAAACTTTGTATTTTCTTCTTCATATTTCAGTGACAAACTCAGGGATAGGTCAATTTCACTCTTCACAATTCTAACTGATAAATGACGTAGCAGCTCGATTTTATTTCATCTACATTTTTGCCTGTAATAGTGTTTTTAAATAAAACTATTGTGCACGTGTGTGGTTACAGGAGCACTAAAGTCCTACCTGAGGGAACTCCCTGAACCTCTAATGACCTTCCAGCTTTATGATGAATGGATCCAGGCATCCAGGCAAGGCTCTTAATAGTCCTGCTGAATCTATCTTTGCACAGCATAAAGGACGGAAACTTCTAAAGTTGATAAATAAACATGCAATCAAAGGTTTTTAATATGCTTCTTTAAGTTTCCTGTATAATGTGAGAAGTGAGAATGATGACAAAAACTCTCAAATGAATTTGATTAAAGTAAAAGCAATTTTAAATTTGCCATGTGAAACCTATAAATAAATTTTAATGCTTTATTTTGGTGGATTTGAAATACATATTTTTATGTATATTTTTGGCTTCTTATGTCTTCCACAAATAATGAGCTGTGCTGTTATTTATCTACTTTCTTCTATCATTCTAGTGTGTCAGACCCAGACAAACGGCTCCAGGCGCTCTGGGTTGTATGTGATAAACTACCAAAGAACAACAAAAACAACCTGAGGTCAGTTGCTGAAACCTACATAGGGACTGATTTTGCTTTTGTCTGTCACGCAAGACTATTCTCACCTCTCTGCCCTCCGTGTTTTCTTTTAGGTATCTGGTGAAGTTTTTGGCCAAACTGGCTCAGGAGAGCGAGCAGAACAAAATGACCCCTAGCAACATTTCCATTGTCCTGGGACCCAATTTGCTCTGGGCCAAGACTGAAGGGTGAGCGGGCAAGACAGAATAATCTGTTGCAGTTTACTTGTCAGTTATGTTTAAAACAAGGGAGATGTAACAGTGTCTGGGAGGTCAGAGCCTAGTCTAGGGTGGTGAAGAAAACGTAGAAACGATAGTCTGTTATTTAAGCTTATTTCAGTTTATCCGTCATTATGTCAGAAAGCATCTAATTTTTGCACATCTATGTATGCACACCCAGGAGTCTGGCTGAGATGGCTGCAGCTACCTCTGTGCACGTGGTGGCCATTGTTGAGCCCATTATCCAACATGCTGACTGGTTCTTTCCTGAGGGTAGGTCTTGGGTTTCCTCTATAGCTGCTTATTTTCAGTCTGACCTTATTTACCTTCTTTGAAGCCATTAGTCCTATCAGTATATAAGGCAGTCATGGGGAAGGCAGCTGATATTGATTGCCTTGCAAGGCCGATAATCAGGAGTAAAAGGGGACTGAGATAAGATGACCAAGGTCAAACAGTTTTTTGTACTTTAGAGGCTGGCTGGAAGATGTCTTTTATTGAATGTCATATACATAAAGGTTGCTTTAAACACTCACCAAATCCAGTGAACTGAAGAACTAAATGAAAGTAAAACTCCCTCTTACTGTTAATGTGTAACAATAGTTTACATGCTGGGTTAAATAAACACACACGCCCCCACTAATATCTGGTGTACTCTCCCTTAGAGAGTCACACCTCGACCAGGTGCTTTTGGTGGATTCCAGAAAATCCCAAAGACTTGTGCACCCAATTCTTGTTTTTTTAAGTCATTAAGGATGGATGGTGTGCATTGCACCCTGGAAAAAACTGTTTAACAAAATCATGAAAAGCCAGAAATACCATGACATCCATACTGATGTTGGATGTATGTAAAGTTCTGAGGCAGCTGCATATTTGTCTGGGTTGCACAGGCAGGTTAGTTAAAGCCTCTCTTATAGTCTCTGTTGAGGGCCTGCATCTTAGGCAGAGATGATATATTACTAGTGTTGCCATAATTGAGCATCTCTGGTGCACATACAGAGAGGGATGATGAGACAGTGGGAGCTATCACCTCACAATAATAAGGACTTTGGTAAATTGCTGACTCTGTTTGTGGAAACTCCTTTCACAGTCTGTAGACAAACACTTTCAGGCAAATCTTTGATTCTTAATTTCGTTCAGTTAAATTTGAATTGTGTGTTTTTGAGCAGCTTATGAAGGGTTTTTGGTGCATTCCAGCCTAATGTAAACTGAATAATAGGCTAATGTTTGTGTCAGAATAAACAAAGTAAACATCTGTCATCTGGCAACATCTGCTTCTTCTTACACATAAAAATGAGTGTTTTCGGCTTGTTTTCTGTGTTTCAGTCTAACAAGCTTGGATAACGACTCGAGACCTCCATGGTCTTGTTCAGTTAGGTTCTCCCTCTATCACAGGTCACAAGCTAGCCTAAAGAAAAGAATGCAATTGGTTGAACATTCTGTGCATTACAGTGAATAACGTTAAATTTACGTGAAATTGTTCGTTTGCTGTTTATTTAACCAAAAGGGGGCGCTATAACACCCACCTGCACTCTTTCTTTATACAGTTTAACCTGTTTTTCTTAACTGTGTTTTTATAGACGTGGAGTTCAATGTTTCTGGCATTTTTGCGATGCCCACACCTGCATCCAACCACAACAATCACTTAGATTATGACTCTGGCACCATTGAAAGGAAGAGACCTGGCAGCATGGTGGGACCAGAGAACGACGCAGGACGCAAAGACAAGTAATCCTCCAGAAGTTGCTCGCTGTTCACTCTGATTCATTTGTGCCTTTTAATCCAGCTGCTTTCTTATGCTTCTAGATAATGTTGGTGTAAATAATCCGGTCACTTTTCTCGTTATGCTGTGGTGATTCTGCCCTAATCATGAATCTCTTTTGGTGGTTTTTGTTTCTCTCCTTCACCGTCTCCCTGCTATCCCTGTGTAGTACCACTAACAAGCACTCGGACCACACCCTTCGTAGAGGCAGTAACACTTTAGGTAGAAAGCAGCACACTTCACCTGCTTTCCAGCCTCCTTTACCCCCCGTGGAGGCTCAGGGACACGGGGCTGGGCAGGTTCCCCAGGCCTCGGCTGAGCCCCAGTCACAAGCTTCACCTGGGGGTTCAGGGTCTGATCCTTTCCAGCAAAGTTTGGCACAGGGTCTTGCTGCTCTTGCAGCTGCTCAGCAGCTTCTAGCCCAGCACACAGAGGAGCTCAGGTAAGAGGTGTTTCCCTGCATCTCTGCTGCTGGTGGCAAAAACGTAGCATGCCTTACAAGCACACATGCATGCTTTTATGTTTTCAGGGTTCAAACTGCAGGAAGACATTAGTGAATTGTCGGTAAACACACAACGTCAATCTGATTAGTTGCATAAAGTGGAGAGGTTTATTAATGCATGGCTCACTGGCACCTCACAGACATCAGCTCTTCTCTTGGTCACCTTAGATCAGCTGGTGGTTTCTCTAACAAAACCACAAGTTTTCTTACGCCACCACCAGTTGCAGCTATGCAGACGACTCTAAAGTCAGCCCACTGAAATGGCACAACAATGGCCTCTGTCATTCCACTAACAGTCGCTCTCAGGGCCTCTTGACTTCCCATCCCTCTGCTTTCCTCCCCAAATCACTAGAATCAGCAGGAAACTCACACTAACTGGCTCAAACTGCTTTGAAAAGCCTGGACATTGGCGCCTGTTATGCAAAGACTGAACGAGTGTCTTTGATTTAGTTGCTGAAAAGACAACATTCATTTTCAGACAGATGACACTATTCAGTTCAGCATTTTTGGCTCTACAGACTCCACTGGGAAAGCAAATTTAGATGAGCCTCCCAGATTATATTTGTGGCACATACTATGCAGCACATGAGAGGGGTTTGCTACTACTAAAATAATCTGGTTCTACTTTAATAGCTCTTAAAAACATTCAAGGCTGGATCCTGTTGCATATGTGCTACTCAGTTTCGGCCAACTTGATGGTTTAAAGCTTCTTCTTTCTTTTTCTTTTTTTTTGGTGTGTGTGTGTTCTTTCTCTTAAGCAGCCCAAAGCTACGTGACTCCACCCCAACCCCTGCGCTCCAGAGGAATGGCTCTGGAGGAGGCAGCCAGGCTGCCGGCCAGCTGGGCACTGGAACCCCTGTGGCTGGATCCATGGGGCCCAGTCCACATATGATGCGCAGAGGTAAGAATCTACACCCTAAAGTGGTGCAATAAGTCAGTCATTCATTGCTTAGAAATACTAATTAAATAAAGATCTAAATATGTTTAGGACATCGATACAGCTTCTGCATGGGTTGAATTCCCATAATTCCTCCCTCTGAATAGCCAGACCCATGCAAACAGACTTTAGGGTGGGACCATCACTGTTTGCATGGCTCTTGGAGATGGTATGACATTGATGGCTAGTGAAAAATTAATCCAGTACCCAAGTCCCAAAAAATTACAGTTCCTCTAATGGTCACTTCAGGTTCCAGCAGCTACTCACAATTGATCAGGGAATACACGTCTTTCCCTCGTGACCTGTGGTTGGCAGAAGGTGTCTAGGCCTGTGGGACTGGGGCCTAGATTTTCTTATACAGATGGACATCGTATGTATACTTTGGGACTTTTATTTATGTTTCCCACCAATAATGGCAGTTTACCTTTTGCTTCCAGGTACCAAGAAGCAGGCTCCTGCTCCTCCCAAACCCACAAACCCTCCACCCAGTCAGCCCTGTAATTCTGTAAACCACTCCTCATCCTCCGTCTCCTCCCAGACTTTCAGTTCCACCCCCAGACCCCTGTCTAGCCATTCGTCCACCTCTGCAACCTCCCCCACCTCACATCCAAGTGCCACACATCGGCGCCATTCGAGTAACCAGCCCCCGATCCAGGCGCCGAGCCATCCACCCCCAGAACCTCCGACGCAGGCCAATCCCTCTGTGCAGCCCACATCCTTCGGCCAGTCCAGCGGGGACCAGCACAGCGCCGACCCCTCACCCCCAGGAACCCCAACCCCTCCAGACACCCCTCCACCCTGCCAGGATGCAGTTACCCCTCCATCCCCATCTCCATCTCCCTACCAGTCGGGCTCGCTTCCCCGGCCGCGGCCTGTCCCCAAACCACGGAACAGACCCAACATCCCCCCGCCGCCCCAACCCACCACAGTGACCAATGAGACCAACGGGATCTGCACCAAGATGATGGGTGGGTACCGTTTCTTATGTGAAGTGTGTGTAATAGTGTCATTACTAACCTAATACTAATGTACTGTAATTCTAACACTCTTCACTGTAATACCTCTGCAGGTTAAAGACACACTTGTGAGGTTTGTTGATAATTGACACTTGCAGTAGCACTTTTTTTTTCTTTTAAATATATATCATCATCACAGCCTGCCGGCTCTTTCACGTCCTTTTTTTTTAAACCAGCTTTGATGCACGACTGTCCCATGATGTGTGATGGATTTTAGTGAGAAACCCACTTCTGATGTGAAAAGCAGATATTTGATACAGTTGCTGCTTCCAGTCTAATGATGAGGAAGAAATCAGCAGATAATATTTGTTCCTCTTGAGATCTTTAAAAAAAAAAAAGAAGAAAATGTTGTGTTTTTAAACACTCAAACTTCAATTCATCAGTTGAGTTGCAAAGTATAGAGGGAATATAGCCTCACTGATCTTTACCTACTTATAGTGGGCCATTCATTCGAGTCATTGAGACACATTTGGATTAATGTCCTCTTCTTCTGTACCATACAGACTTTGCTAGCTACTCCAATATGTAAAGAAATACCTGAAGGTGAAACACGAATCATTAAAATCTTTCCACTGAATTTTTTGGCTTATGTTTGTGCACTAACTTTAAAAATGTTGTGTTTTTTCCATTAACACGGAAAGACACCTGAGAGCTTCACACTGATGGACTCGATTAAACTGTTCACTTTATCTTCCACTGCTTCTCAAAAACATGTTTCCAGAAGTGGATGTCTCACTACAGGTAATACGGCAGTCTGGCATCAGAGCTGTCATTGCTCACGAGTCATTTTCATCGGCTGTCACTGTGTAATCACAAACAAAAGGGTTTGAAACTCTGATCAGCTCTTAGCGAGGCTTTCAAACCCTTCACTGTCCGGGAAACTCCGTTCAGATTTTCAGAAATATGAAGTGATCTGTGTTGTGGAGTTTTTAAGCTGGTTGCCCCTTTTTTGTATTTTTTTAACTCATGTGCACCTCTAACATGCATGTTTGTGTTTCCAGTATTCAGAATCATGTCCACCCCTCCACCCACCCCCAAAACAGTGTAATGCCCTAGTTTTATTAATTGCATTCAAATGCAAATGAGCTTTCTAGCTAAAATGAAACAGAAACATCTCTCCGAACTTTACATTTTCTCTCTGCTTCCACTGGTTTGTTGCACTGCTGCTCGTCAGTCTCTGTTGCACAGCGCCACCTGCTGGCTGGAGAACTCCTCACTTGCCAAACCTCTGCTCCAGTTTAGTTTTAATCTGCGGAAAATATGACACAGTTTGACTGCTCTGCAGCAGCTTTAAGTGTTTTCATACATCGGGCACGTGTTTGCCATTATGGCTGCTGTTTGTCATGTGGGCATTTATCTTTTTGGGACATTTATGTAGCATTTTATATGAATTCCTATGTGCATGGGAAACCCATTTGCAGTCCCTTGCTAACATAAACAGTAAGTGGAATTATCTGCTTCAGCTGTTACATCACACATCTCCTTTTATCTAAAGATTATTTGCTATTGTGACTAAGCTTACGTGTTTCCTCACCACAACTAATCTGTCTTCCATGATGTGTCCCGCTTTGTAGATCCGGTGATTCCTTTCAAAGGTTTGAGTCGAGCTTTGGCCCCTGACCTCACGGCAGTAGACCAGCAGCTGCCGACTGCCACCGCCTTCTCCTCCTCGCCGCCTCTTCCTAAAGACTGTGACCTGGAGAGCGAGAGCACTGTCCTATAAGGAGGCGCCTGCCCATATCTGCAGCCCTCGTATAAAAGATGAACTTCTCCAACTGTGCCTGGTCATGAAGGACAACAAACTAATGGTGGCCATCATGGAGGTCAAACAGCTTCCTGTCAGCAAAATACATAAAACATTTCTCCAGTCACATGATTAATCTTTGACATGCTAGTTTATTATATGCGAGCTCTATTAGTATTTATACCCACTACTACACACACATTTTAACATCACATTATTATAGGCGGTAAACTAGATGAGTGGCAATTTGTCTTAGAGCGTTACTACTGGTTGTCTTCACTTTTATAAATGCCATAACTACAGCTCACAGTCAGTATAGTTATTGATTATATAACACATCTTTAAGCTAAAAGGGGTAAAACATCACTATAAATTCACAGAACTGAGCTGATCCCAGCTCACATCAGCTAAAGGATCTCACACGCAAGCCACTTTGCAACCCCCAGCTCCTTTGCTTCATTCTGTTTTTAATTTAATTCATATGTGTGAAACAGTGTGCTAGGAAATCTAGGAGTGATAGTCATGTAAATGCCAAATTTTTGGTTTATAGTCTGACAACAGAGGTAGCGTCCACATGCAATTGGTGTTTTCCACTGTTTCTACTGTTGTTTAGTGCAGTTCGTGTGTCTCAGCCGTCATCGGCACTCGCTTCCCGACAGTCTTTTCGACCTCCATGATGTTGCCAGATGTGATTTTTGCAGGGAGACTCGTGATACAAAGCCTTCACCCTGCGACATGTACCGGCCCCTCTGTCTTTACACCGCACTCCCTGCAGATCAAGCTCCAGACAATCGTCAAAGAAGAGCGTAGCAGAAACGAAGGGCAGATGTTGGATCAGCACTGCTGTTAGAGACGGTGTTACGGCAATATAAAAGCACGGTGGGGTAATGTGGGGCGGTTGCCAAACTACGGACTGATAGGACCCAGTTGTATTTGGTGTAAGGTGGGGTTTTTCTGTGTGTGAGTATTTTTCAGTGTTGAACATGGCCTTAGATCAAGAAATAAATAAGTTGCATTTTTAAAAGGTGGATGGAATAGAAACCAAAACAGTTGAAGTGTAGCTGTGACTGCAGGTTTCCAGTCGTCTCAAACACTTAACTTTCCCTTTTCTCCCCCTTTATATGGAAACCCATACTTTTATTTCTTTTTCCTCCTGCCTGTATTTATTTACCAATTTAAAGCAAAAATACATTCCCTAGTGGCTTGACATCTTTAATGCAGTCTTTAAATATGCACCATGCCTTATCGGTTTCTCCCAGAACTATGAAATACGCATTTACTGTATAGAGGAGGGGGGGTATTCCCTTCTAGTACCACAGTATTTCTAAGAAGCTGTGTCGGTAGCGGGTATGTTTCAGGCCGTGTCCGATAAGAAACTGTGCGCTTCTGCATTGTTCTGCAGAAGTTGTGTATTTAAATGTGTTTTGGGTTTTCTAAGCAGACGTAGCAGGGGTCGACCTGACCCTCCCAGCCTGAATGCAGTCAGTATTTTTTGCCTTTCTGTTTCTCCAGTCTATCTTAGTGTGCTCTCCGGCGTTCGCCAGGGCATTACACACAGCGGGGCTGAGCGTGAGCGAATGTAGTGAAACATCACCCTGAGCAGAAAGATGCATAAAGAGCTGATTTTGCACTTGAGCGCAGGCCAGACTCATTGAGTGGTTTTCTAGTGAACTCGGTTATAGAGGGCTTGGGTTTTTTTCCCTCTCTCTCTGTCTTTCCCACTGAGCTGAGTGAACACGGTGTTGTGATATCTCAGTAGTGATGTGGTGTTAGATTTTTGCCCGGTCTGTTGTTTTTGGATTTTTTTAAATTTTAAATGGCTTTGTTGTATTTTCTGTGTAAACTTTGCTTTATTGTTATTATTATTTTTTGGCCTCTGATAAATGCAGATTGTGGTTTTTAGAGAGCTGACCCAACATAGTACCAGGTGAGAAGGTCTTGGATGCTGCAGTTGCCCTGAAAAGAAGTCGAGTTGTGTTTTTCAGAGACAATCTAAGCATTATGATCCCCTCCTTTCTCTCTCTGTGCACTCTTGTACCTTGCTGCCTTATCCTTGTGCGTTGAGAGAACAAACAAATGCCATTAAACTAGAAATGATGATAATGATGCTGCATTTTTAAGTTCCATAGTTTTATATGTATGCTGTCTGGTGAGCTTAAATATGGGGGAAAAACATGTAATATGAATGCTTTCCTTTCCAAAGAAAATAAAGTATATGAAGAAACTATTTAACTCTGCTCCAGGTTGATTGTCTTGTGCCTCGACTCTTGTCCTGTAACAGCCTTAAAGAATGAGGGTTAAAATATTCCTGTAATATGATTTTAAAAAGTTGCTAATGTCACTGATTAAAAATCTTTTTTTTTTTTTTTTTAAATTGCATTAACAAAATGTTACCAATAAACACTTTTTCCTGTTGCCACTGAAGGGCTATATGCAATTATGCTAAAACGATCAGGTTAAACTGAAATAAGATTATTTGGGTCATTAAAATATTTCAGTTGACTGTAGACTGAGCTGTTCACATGACGACCATCCACGCTTTCCACGAGGAGGGTAAACCACAAAAGCCTGACCCTTCAGAGTGCTGCCACAGCGGATATTAATGGGAAGATGACTGGAAGGGGAAAGGGTGCACAAGCAACAGGGATGACTGCAGCCCTGAGAGGATTGTTGGAAAAAGTCGATTCAAGAACTTGGGAGACCTTCACGAGGAGTGGATTAAAGCTGGTGTAAGTGCACCAAGAGCCTCCGTCACGCTGCTGTCACGTCCCTAATATCAAGCCACCAAAGACCAACCAGATGAAGTGTTTTTACGTGGGCTAACAAAACCAAACTGTTGCTAAGTTGTTCCCTTTTCAGATGAAAGTACATTTTAAATTGACTAAAGTCTGGAGGCAGAGTGGAGAGGCTACTGTTTCCACAGTCGCGTCAGGTGCTGCTGCTGGTGCTGCTCTGTGTTTTATCACGTCCAGAGTAACAGCTGTATATCAGCAGGTCGATTTATGATACTTCATATGCTTTCTTCCTTTTACTGCAGATTAGAATTCAGCAGAGATTTGCACATGGACTGATTTATGTTGATACTTATATATCTGCTATCAGCTGATAATAATGGGCGTTCAACACGTGGGTCACTCTAAACCTATCACCTGAAAGCACAGATAAATCAAACGGCGTTACTTTCAGGCATTTTTTTTTTTTATTTAAAACATTTTAAACATATCCTCCATCGGAAAGCAAACAGAAAGGTAAAATGATCACAAAACATTAGCAACTTTTCATGAAAACATATAAAACAGTTATAAAAGAGAACCAATAAGTTAACCTAGCTAGACTAACAGAAGTGTATTTAAACCTAAATATCCAGGGAGGGTAAATGCTACCAGCTGCACAGCTTTTATACATTAACTGCACCGACATGCAAATGACGGGGACGAGAAACACTGTTACTACACCTGTAGCAGCTAGGAGTGTATTTTTTATTTTTATTTATTTATTTTTACAAGGTCACAGTCACCTCGTGAGCCTGACTAAAGCTATACATTAAGAATAAATAAAACGGTAATTTCCTGGTGACACTCTTGAATAAGAAAGTGAACTGGGACTTGGAGGACAGGGGAATACAATTAAAAAAGAAAGAAATGATGAGCAGTGCATAGCAAAAAACAATGAATTTACAATTTCAATAGTTCATAAACAGAAATACAACACAGCTACAGGTACACTGTACTGTAGAGGAGTCATGACATCACCATGACAACCAGAAACGCAGGAAATGTCCATTTACAGTGTGTTTTTCCTCTCCGCTCCCCCTGTTGACGCGCATTCATCCAGAGGCCGCCCACTTGTTGGAGCAGAGATGCATTCAGAACACTAGAAAGGCTCCACAAAGTGCACAACCATTAGCCGTTTGCCAGAAGCAAACAGCTCACGCTTCACAATGAAGCTGGCTTTCACCTTTGAGTACAGCCAACAACAAAAAAGGACACTAATCACCCACATGCTCTGAAACTACAGAATTTGACGATGTGCCGATGGCGGGCCGTAAAAGGTGCAGCATTTTTTGCAAAACATCACTCAATCCTCAAAACAAATGTGCAAATGAATGTGGATTTCACCAAGTCCTCACAGGGAGAACAGCAGTGATACTGGATGAATACTAGCGGATGTTCACAGGCTTTAGTTTGGGTGCAAATGGGCTGCATTTACTCAGTTAGTCAATGCGCATGTTGCAATGGATTGTAAGTTGCAGTGACCAGCTGCTGAGGAGTCATAAGGAGACTGCAATTGTTTGGAGACCGGTTGCCTGGTGGGAGGCAACATGTCTCCAAACAATTGCAGTCTGCATCTAATTTATAAACGCAGACAGATTGCATGTTACACTGACTCTGAGTCAGTCTACGCCAGTGTACGCAACTCATCTGTGTGGTTTCTCTTTGCAGTAGGGAATTCAACTCAACAGTTTGCCAATTGGTTGTATTCTGTTTATCTTCCTGTAAGGTTGCCCAGCACCTATTTGATTTGCAGTTAAATCGCCAACCTGCAGCAATTACGTCACTAGTGGTGGAGGAATTTATGGGCTTCTGGCTGGACTGGGAATACAAGTGGTTAATTTTTATTTTATGTGAATTTGGACATCAACAGATTTCATTTGATTGCTGGCTTGACCCCCTTCAATCGCAAACTGATAGCAGTCAGACTCCATCTTATTGCCGTTTTATTTCCATCCAAGTCTTCAACGCAACAATTCAAAGGCAAAAAATTGATTGCGAGCTGTCATGGTAGAGTGTTTACACTTGACTGATATAAGTAACAATGTAACCTTAAAGGATGCAGGCCAAAGAATTCTCTTCAGATCTGTTTGTTTGTTTGTTCAAATGACAAATTTGATTTTATCACTGCAAGATGAGTTTTGACATTTGGCTTGAGTTATTTTAACACATTTTATAATAATAATAATAATAATAATAATAATAATAACAAGAAGAAAAATTTAAATATTAATAAAACTTAAATTTGTAAATTTCTACAATCTTTACGGCCTTGCTTTGCTTCCATAGACATCAGATCCTCAACACTTTAGGACCAGAGCTGGGTGTGTGTGACTTTAACTCGCCTCTATCAGAAGAGAAAAGAAAAATGATTTTCATTTAAATTCACAGTAAAGGAAATAAATATGACTACAAGTCATACAATTCATGTTCTAGATTCACAATTTGGACATAAATAGTTTAAAAACTCCTACCGTCTACTATTTCTGAATGTTTAAAATATATCCTGCAGTATGGGAGGCAGTGAGCGCACCATCAAACACTAACACTGAACTACACCTGTCAGTCATCTTGAGTCCAGATAACTGTCATCAGCCTACATTTATGCTTCGTCTTTACAATTTTCAAATATGATCTGATAGAAAATATAAACTTTATATAGTCGTATAATAAACATGTAAATAGTCATACCAGTTGTTGTCGTTGCTTAAACCTCACTTTAATGCAGCATCGCAATCAAGGGCCTTGAAAGGCTTCCTTCTAACAATCTTTACAAACTTACCAATTAATGCGCATTAAAAAGAGATGTAAATAACGTTAATAACTGGCGGGAGTATTGCGTGTGTGCTGTGGAGTTCCTATTGATCTGTGGACACCTGAATAGTCCTGCTCTACCAGCACCTGAAGTAATAGCACTGCTGCACACGGGGCACTCGTTAACTTGTGGTTTATCTACATACAGATACAGCGCGTTTCCATTGTGTTTGCTATAGATGACGTGGTCTCTGTTCCCGTTGGTTTGAGTGTCTGTGTGTGATCTTGGCACTTTGGTTACAGAGAGCAGAGTGAAAACTGAGCCAGCCGGCCTTTTCGGTTTGGCCCGACATCTGCCCGCATTTCTTGCTTCTACCAGGCCAAAGGGGAAGACAGTCTGGGGCTTCTGGGGTTTTCCGGAGTCTGGATCTCACTGAGAGCTCTCTGCAAAAGAAAAACCATAATCTCCTCTTATTTATACTCATTTTACCCCATTATTTTCAGATTTAGAGCACATTCATTTATTCCATAGACAGTGCCGCTTTGCAGCCTAATCAGTTTATAGCTGCAGGCAGCCGGTCTGTGTGAATGCCTCATTGTTTAGTAGGTTTGAGTCTGTCACACGCCTGCTGAATATATCCAAAATATGACTGTCGCCTTCTGGAACAAGTCAAATTTAGCCTTGCTCATCTATCAACACAGAGAACAGTGGAGTAATAACTCACCTCAAACTTGGATACGAACTCTGAAAAAATGCCAAAGAAGGTCTCTGTGCTGGAGGACTTGCTGTCCTCTCCAAAGTAGGAGGCCACCTTGGAGAACTCCTCCATGGCTCTGGTCTGCAAAGATTCCAGAGACTGGATCGCAGGGTGGCTGTTCTCCAGGAAAGTCTGTGGGCACAGACGTTAACAAATATACAGGGGCTCTTGATGAATTGTGCAACTGGGTGAAGAGTTAGAAAACAATTAGTGATGCTGCCATGATGCCCTGATTTCTCTTGTCTCTATATTTACACTCCTCCATAATAATGGATGGGTGCTACAAAATTGTTTGAGGCAAAGCAAGGTGCCACTACCTGTACACTAACTGAAGTAGTCCTGGTTTGGAGATGTTATTGATATCTATTGAGAGTCCATACAAATATGTCTGGACTTTCCTCTTATACTTCTGGTTACTGACACCTAATAACACGAGCACAGGGAATGTATCGTATTGTTTCTTTGTTGTTTTTCTCCAAATACCCTGCTTTCCTCCCACAGACCGAGGAGCTTGCTTGTTAAATTCGGATTAAATGATGAACTAACCATAGCTGTAGATGTCAGACAGATACAGTTTGAATGAGTAGCTTTGTAGTCAATTAGACCGTTGAAGTGCAACATTATCATATTATTTGTGTTTGTGTTATTATCATACCCAACCAGGAAACGGTTAGCTTAGCAGTGCGAAGCGGGCAAGTCATTATGTCGCTTGTTTCAACAATATGGAACCCAGACAACAAAACCAGCTGATTTTGTTAAGTTTTTCCTGAGCTTTTATAATATTTTTTACACTTATATTATAACCTGTATGGTAGTAAACATCAGAGTGCTTGTAGTCGATGAAAACTGGACAGGGCTAGCCAAGTGATTCCTTTGCTAAGCTGGAACTGCAAAGACACAAGAGTGGCTCTTTAACTCTTAACCGTTGGTAAACATCATTCATTTATTTACAGATTTTACTGTAGGGGTGCATGGTGGAACAGTGGTTAACACTGTCACCTCTCAGCATAAGGGTTCAACCCTGCTGCCCACCTGGGCCTTTGTGTGCATGTTCTCCCTATGACATTAATCTGAGTGTCGTTCCTACTGTTTCAGCTTTGTGATAACATGCAAACTACCCATTGTATACCCTGCGTGTGCTGGAATAGGCTCCAGCCTTGAAAGTGGATGGGTTTTATCGTACACTCATGACTGAAGTGAAGTGATCGTCAGGGGTAGACTGGATCTTCTGACAGGCCGCCCTGATGTCCTGCACGGTGGAGTGAAGGTCACTCAGCTCTGTTGTAATGGCCCTCTGGTTCACTGTCACGGGAAAATATTGGAGATGAGGTAACAAACCCATTGAAACTCAAAGGAAATATGCAAATCAAACTGTAACAACAGCATAAAATATGCAAAAGAAGCACACCTGATTCTACTGTATATTAACTATTAACTTAGAGCATTGTACCTTTAGCTGCCAGAGGCACTGTTGTGAGGTCTCTGGGAAAGCTGAGCAGCTCTGGGAAGTGTTGGCACAAAGACTTGGCCAAAATGTGGAGAAAGGTGGATTTCCCGTCTACTGTTTTGGTTGTGCTTAGCTAAGAGACAGAAGGAGAAGCGCATGAGCGACTAAACACTGAACTCGAGCTTACCGTGTCGAAGGCACAGACATCCATGCTGTACCTCAGTTAGGAAGTTGATCTTAAAACTGGTCGTCCTGTTGCTCTTCGGCTGCCCGTTGTTCAGGTAATTTCCCATTGCAAGAACAAACTGTTGGTAAAGTAAAGCCGTAAGTATTCACTGCTAACACAGATATTCACTGATGGCTTTATTTTCATTTCGACTGCTCCAAAGCCTTACCTCCAGGATCTTGGCTAGTTTCTTGCTGCTCCTGAGCTCCACTGAAGCCTTGTAGATGTAATCGTACGCGATCTTCATCTCCTCCGTCCTCTCCTGTAGGGTTGTTTTAAAGTAGAGGCTCCGCAGGCGAGTCTTATAATCAGGCACCATTAGCATCTGAAACACAGACAATGTTAAATCATTTAGTTTTACTCTTTAAAACATCTCTGATCATCTCTGACATTTTTCCCCCACAGTCACCTGGAAAATGAACTGGTCCGGCTCGCTCAGCTTGCCCGGGTCCTGATCAAACTGTTCGTACTGTTTCACCTCTTCTTCGTCTGGGGCATACAGCAGCAGCTGCTTGATGTGGGCCGGCTCCAGCCTGTCGGTGGTCATGTTCATCAACACCTGACGCAGCTCTTCGGGGGAGATTTTCAGATGGGCGATGAGGATGGCTGCAGGGAGGAGGAGGAGGGTGAGTAGGCGGGGGAAAATGTGGAGAATTTATGTACCAAAGAGGATCACTGTGTTCCCGCTCTGCTGACAAACCCTTCATCTGCCTGTCTTTCACTCACATTTATTACCATGTGTCTGTAACATGTAGCTCTGAAACCCAGAGTCACATCCTAAACTCGCTAATTAACAGTGAATTAGCAGTGCCGTGACAGAAGACAGAAGTTGCTGTGCCAAAGAGTCCAATCTGGATAACTGCAGAGAAGCAAGGCATCATTTTTAGACTTTTCATTGTCTTGCTATATTGCTACACTGACCTCCATTGTTACGCTGACGTAAGATGACTCTTTGTAATTCTTTGATCAAATTTGGCCAAATCTGATCCACGATCTAGGAAGAACATAAATATACATGTCTTTTTCTTCTTGTAGAGACTCACTCTTTTTCCTTGTGAATGAAACATGAACGACCTGTTGGTACCAGTTAGCACAAAGCAAATCTAGAGAAAAATCAGTCAGAAGGTATAAGGAGAGAGCAATGATCTGTGGCCAAATCCATTTTCTTTAAGGGAGTTATCTCGCTGTTACTTCATTCCAACCAAGGGAGGTGAAATAGAGTCATGATGGTTTATAACTGATATTCCTGAACTTTAACTCACTTGGATCATCCAGTGTTCCTTTAATTTATTTGAACAGTGTAACTGTATCCATTACGGTGGCCCTGAGAGGTCAAATGCAACTTAAGAACATGCAAGCAGGTAAAAGCACAGAGCACACATGGGAAGCTGAATAAGTAGTAGCAGAAGTTTAACAACTGCAGAGTCAGTGGTAATTTTCAACTCTTGATTCTGTTCTATTCTCCTTGTTATGCTAATATATATGTCTGAGTGCGCTCTCACCTGAACCCTGCCCTTCGATGCAGCGTTGCTACTTCAGGCTAACATGTTTTTATCAGGTTAATCAGTTTATCAGTTAATTTTCATCAAGTTTATCAGCTATATATTATCTTGTGGGCCCAATGTGGATTTGATACCTTGTCTAAATAGTGTCTATAATTCCTCTTCCACATCAGTGACGCAGAAAATGTTTGGCCTTCGTTAAGTGATGTTCTTTGTCTTCTACTTGTGCAACGTTTTTGTAACCAGCTGTAACTATAAAAGGTATTTTCGCTGCAGTCTCACATCCTTGATCCTCGACCCTTGTGTCGTGTTTGTGTGGCACTCACAGGCATTGTAGGCTTTCTTATGAGACAGAATCTCCACCACGTCTTTCTTTTTTAAGTTCTCTGGCTGGAAGGCTGGCTCTGGAGGAGAGACTGATAATTTTAACAAACAGTGTAAGGATGCGTTCTCCTGGCACCAGGGGTCAATATGCAAACTAAGTCACAGAGGCTGAATGTGGCGGGTTGGTGGGTTAATAACACACTCTGCCATTAGAGGCCAATAAAATGATTTTTAATCGGTCACAGCAAGTTGTGTGGTTTGTTTTTTACATAGGCAGATCTGTGTTATTACTGATAATCATGACAGAAAACAAGACGGGGATATGGTGCCGTATGGAGAATGGATTTGAGGTGCAGGTGAATGAAGCAGCTCCAATGGAGAACATAACTGTGAAGGTACAAACACAACAGGCGACGTCAATAAAGACACACATATATTCAGATGCAATGCAAATGTATCGTTTTAGACACAAAGAGGTTAAGATGACTTGATGTGTATGAATTGATGAAGACGTGACAAAGTTACAAAATCACTCACTGGATCTGCGTTGAGTCCCAAAGTGCAGGTCCAGGTCTAAGTGCTTCACCATGTCGGTGAGCTTGTCATACTCCGAATCCTCCCCGAGCTAAACACAGACAAGGACACACTGTACTCTCCGAAGGCACAGTCAAAATCAGCTTTTTTAACTTATTTCTTTTATGGATGGTGTTCAGACTTTATTCATGTCTGATAGGACTATATGCTGGGATCAAAAAGGCTCAACGTTTTAACATCTAAAAGCAGATCAAGTCTGGCACAGCCTCTGTTTACAAAAACAACATTGTTGCCTTGATGACTCATCGGAGACACATAAGGAGGTTTTTCCAAATATGGATGGAGATATGTAGGAGTAGTGAGAAAACTCACAGTCCGAGTGGGTAGATTCACATGTTGTTTTCTTTTTTTACTGACAGAGCCATACATATACGTATCCGTACAGCCTGTAACCACAGGGTAATGCAAGATAACTGGAGATCACCACTCACCTGACCCCATATTGTTCCCTCAGAGTTCTCCACCTGCTCCCAGCGGAGCCTCTTTACACTCATGTGGTTAGCGTCTGAGGCTTTCTGGCCCAGCTTGGGCAGCGGAGGTGGGTCACAAGGAGGAGGTAATGGTGGAGGAGGTGGTGGTGGAGCCTTGAAGATGGAAAAACAGTTACTTAACACTTAAGCCATAGTGTTCTAGTTCAGCACAAAGACAGCAGTTCTCACTACTGAATCATATTCCCACTGTGCGCATGGACCTCACACGTTTCTTGTATACTCTTTAGCAGTTGCAGACAAAGAAATTATTACTGCTATTATTAGTTATTTAGGGTATGGGTCTGTCATGGAAAGCAACAGCAAAACCGGGGACAGAGCATGAGGTTAAGTCAGAAAGAGCATGGCAGGAAGTAGTGGGGTTGAGATGGGTTGCAAAGTGGCTTACAGCACACTGTGGACAGGATAAAGAAGATTAAAACAAAATAAATAGATTTCCCACTCAGGTCTATAGGAGAATATCAGCTGAACTGTGGGTTGCAATGAGATCATGTGACCTATCGGGATGAAGTTGATGGTCTGCCTGAGTGCTGTTCTCGAGTAATGAAGTCCAATTAAGATCTGAGCCAAACAATCAACTGTATGTGTGATCCCACTTAATAGTGGACACTGATTTTTGAGCAGATGTTCATGTTTTAAATGGATCTGCATGAAAAGAAACATAGAGTTTATTAGCTTCTTCCAAAGAGGCCATGTGAGTTGTTTATTGTCTCTGTGTTTTTGTCTGTTTGTTAGGAGAATTACTGAAAGAGTATGGTGTAAAAATTCTTTATCCTGGATCTTTACACTTATATGACACTGAAATAAAAAAAAAAACGAAGAAATCTGGAATCATGTTCAATTCACGAACAGTGTTGGGGGAATTTGGGGTTTTGGTGAAAGAATACAGTCTCAGACTGCTCATGTAGTCCTTTTATTTCTCCTTATCCTCTGACGTCCCACAGGTCAAACCACACAGAGTCAAGGTTGGGCTACACTTAAGATACTGAAGGCGTTAACTTTCAAATCAAGCCTCTTAAGTGGATTTTGGCCTAATAGATCTTCTGTCATAAAAGGCACATTTGGGGATGAAATAGATTTAAAAAGTTGCAAATAGATCAGACATCAAATCCGAAACTGGCTGCTGGCAAACATGAGCGATGTTAAAAGGTTAAAACGGGGCAAATGATGCAGAATGTTGATTAGCACCAGAGTGTTCAAGTGCTAGTTTGCACCTCTGTTGCTAAGTGCTCTTGATTGCAGCACTGATGGAGTGAACCTCTTTGTGTTTTCATTTTCTGTTTCTGTGTGCTGACGTCTTATTTGTACTTCAAGTAACAAGACAAAAAACAAACAAACCACAAAGTGCAGATGTTACCTGTTTGGATGTGTGGTGTTCCTGCCTTGTGGTTTCCAAGGTCTTCATGTGACTGGGGAGGGAGGAGTGAGAGGTTGGAGGCTGCGAGAGCAGCGAGGAGCCCGCGTGGCCCTGGCTCTGACATTGGGATGGGCTGTGCTCCTGGAGGGACGGCGGCAGTGGGCCCTGGTAGCTGTGTTGGTGGTGGAGCTGGTGGTGCCTCTGCAGGACGAGCTGGCTCGGCCTCAGCAGCTGCGGGGAGGGCTGCGGGGAGGGCTGGCGGATAGGCTGAGGCTGGCTGAACTGTCGTGGGAGGTAGGTAGGGCGGGAGCGCAAAGTTTTGGTGGAGGTCAGGGTTGTGTGGCCGAGGCGGGTGGTGGGTTGGAAGCGCTGGAGAGTCTTCTCATTTTCGTCTCTGCTCGGGTGCTTTTTGTGTAGGGGAGAGCGGCTGGACAGGATGGTCCTCGGAGGGGGTGGAGGAGGAGGGATGATGGGGTGGTGCGGTTGGAAGGGCATCCGGCTGCGGGGCACGTGCTCGGGTGAGAAGCGCACTGGTGGGAGAGGGTCGGTAAACGGAATGGGAGGGGGTATGAGAGCCTGCAAGGGCGGAGGAGGCGGGGGGCTTTGGGTGGGAGGTGGTGGGATCGGTTCGGATCCAGAGGAGTAGCAGGGAGAAGAGGCCTCGTCACTGCTGCTGTGATCCTCACTGCTGCCGCTGCTGAGCTGCCGGGGCATGAAGCCGATTTCCTGGTCCTCCTGGAAGCTCATCTGGAGGGAGGAGGAGTGCACCATCAGCCCCGAGAACCACCTTCGCCTCCACATGGTCTAGTAAACGGCTAATAAACAGCTTCTACGTTTTAAAATCCAGTCTATTCAAGCTAATTAGGTTATTATTAGGTTCATTACGGCTTTGACGTTTGCTTGAAATGTTGTACTGAAACTTACTTCACTGCCTGTTTATATTTGAACAGAAAAAGCGACACGGGGTGCGATCAGAATGTTTTGGGACTCTGACAATTTATTTTAAAGAAAGATTTGTCCTTGTGCACCTCTGGACTACTTCTAATAGTGCTGCTATTTTACGTCCCATTCATCTGTGATTTCTATCTAGACCACAAACGTTCGCTAAAAGCCGACATCTGTGTCAGACTGACCCAGCTTTAATGCCCTGAACCATCTGTGCTGGTGAGAGGTGGGTGTCCGGCTACCACCAGCGAACCAAAAAGCAGTTTTCAGTACATAAAGTCCAAGCTTGCTCAGGAAGGTCAGACTGTTCACACAAACTTCTACTTCAGCTCCATGCAGATCTGGCTCCCTGCAACTCTATCTTTTCCCCAGAAATAAAGTTAAAGTTAACTAGTTCACTAAAATCAATGCAGAGGTGCACAAAGGTGCAATCTTGAAGGGGTGACTAGCCAAATTCAAGTTTGCTTGTTTAAAAAGGAGATTTTATTTTACAGGTGTAATCCCAAAATATATTTATCACACTTCATAGCAAGTTCAGAAATTCTGCTTTTTTTTTTCTCTCTCTTTTTGACTTTTAGAATAGAAAATATCTACAAAATAACATCAAATCAAAGTGCTGATCTACAGAATTTAAAACCCATGCGCTTAAATATCTCCAACCCTCTATATAAAAACTATGAAAATAACAATACAATATATTATAATATAACATAATGTGAATGGAAAAGAACCGTGACAATGCTATAAAAAGCCCAGTACTTATTCTAAATACAGATTACTAAACAGAAATATGTAGATAAAACTCTATGATATAACTGAGTATCGTTTTACTTACAGGCACAACTCTTCTTCTGAAACCATGACAACCACCTTGATATATCTGTTCGTGTGACACAAGTGTTCATTGTAGCGTACATTAGAGGTGCTCTAATGTAAACATGCAACACTACAACGTTAAAACTTCTCTAAATGTTCAACTTGCTTACTGTTTATTAAGGAGCAAATGCACAAACAACAGATTTTCTCCTTATCGTGCTAAATATATAAATCGAGATCACGGCGGTCTAACAGCTTCCACGCCGCAGCGGCGCACATTCTGTGCAACTGAGTCAGACAGGATGACATTTTCCCGTCTGGCCCAATCAATATTGTGGCAGTGAAAGTGAAAGTATGACCAGCATTAGCTTTTATTACAGCATTACTCGCACTCTGCATTGAAATTTAAACTCATTTGTAATTTAAAAGTAATGAATGTAGCAGCTTTAAATGTGAAATATAGACAATAATAATAATCCTGTGATGCATGACGCACGTTAATTGCAGGCACGGCTTCCAGTTATTCCTCTCACTGAACCAGCACCTATAAGAGTCTGAAGGTTTAATCAATGGAGATTTTATATTTGTAGAATGTAAACATTACAGAAGCTAGCTTCTTCTGCATAGGCTGCTGTAGGCTGAATAGTAAGTCACTCACTCTTAAGGTTAGGTCCATAAATTGTTAGACAAGTCTGGTTTAAAATCCACTGTGGGTTAGGGGTCAGGGCTCAACAATGAGAGCGTTCCACTTTTTCTGCTCCTGCTCCAAATAAAGGTAAAACACTTGTTCTGCCTCTCACAGCTGGCAGCTCAGTGGTGGAATAACTGAAAATCACGTCTTAAGAAACAATAACGCTCTAAGATCGTGGCCTGTTTTTCTTCCTCACCTCCTCGTAGTCGTTCTCCCCGGGCACGAAGTCATCCACCAGAGTGACCCGGTGGCCCAGCTGCTCGCTCAGAGAGTCCAGGAACTTGTCTGTGTCTCGGCTGCGTGGCGGCCGGGAGAAGGTGAACAGTTTTTTGCGGTGGGTCAGCACGTTGTGGCCGCTGTCTGAGTGATGAGGGGAGGCCGGGGGGCTCTCCAGACTGACATAAGGGTTGGAGTCTACGCTGCTTTGATGGTGGATTTCATACACGGGAGTGGGAAGAGGCTCCTTCCAAGACAGGGACAGGCCAGATTTACGATTACCTGTAGAGACGCACATTAAAAACGATGGCCTCGATTTATATTTAGGCCACCTTGACGTGAGAATCTTTCCTCTTAGTAAATATCTGACATTCTACACCATGTAGTCACCAGGAGGATTATTTCTTCTGAGAGGTAACCATTGCAAAATAAATTAAAAAATAAACTGAAAGCTTGTGTGTTTGAGTGGTTGCCATGCCATGTTCACATCAGACTGGCAAAAAAACAAAGCATCCCTTAGCAGCAATTCTGCTTGTTTGCCACCTATAAGGACACATCGTCCACCACAACCCCCCAAATCTCATCATGATGTAAACATGGCATCAGTCACGTGCCACCAAGGCCCAAAACTGATCAGCTTCTATCACTTTGCATGTCATTTTATCTCTTCATTATGCAAATATGGGACCCTGGTGGCTTAAAACAGCAAGATGAAAGCATGTATCTGAAAGCGTGTGGATGCGGTGAGTTTTTAGGAACCCAGAATACCTGTGAGGGTGGGGAGTGTGAGGGGAGAGAGAGGGCTCTCGGGCTCTGGTGAGGAGCCGCACTGCAGAGGAGGCACACTCTTTCCTGCGTACACGTTCTCCAGCTCCGTATACACACCTGTCATCTACAGATGAAGGCATGATCATCTCATTAGCACATTATTGCTGGGCACATTTTCTTTGAAGGTCTGCTGCTTATTAGTATTTTTTCGGTTAAGCTGCAGACTCACATCTGACCAATTATCAAAGTAATAGTAATGATCAGCAAACCTTCAAATCAAGTGAGACCAGAGAGCACAGAGATCATAGCTAGCGTTCCGTAAATGCCAGTCGGTGAGGAGCTAGGCGCGGGAAAGCTGCGGGTATACCTACATGATTGAGGTCAGGGGACTCGGGGAAGGAGGTTCCATCTCCTGACTGCCTCTCCTCCGGGCTCCCGGATTCATCGATATGAATTCCTAAAGCACAATAAAGCATGAACAGTGACACGTGTTCATCCACCATCCACCTCCAGCCTGGGAGGAGAGTGGATGAAGCAGAGCAGAACAGCGCAGAAGGAGCAAAAAAAGCTCAGGTCCCGCAACGGGGGTTAGCAATGGTAATGGAAAACTGGGGAAAAAGTAAAGTACCTGAAGCCTGAAACAGCCAGGAAATAAACACTGTTTCAAACTGAGAGCTTGGGGAAGTTTTTAAAAGCAAACGGATGCTGAGAAATGGATGTAATGTATGACCTGGTGATGACTTTTTTTCTTTTTGTTAGTAGCAGTCCTATGTGAGCTCAAACACTTACACACATTCCCACCTGGGACTTGGCCACTGCAAATAAAGCCTCATTACTTATCTCTGATAAGACCTGGCTCAATGGGAATTTAGGTAGCGGCGCTTGAATAGTACAGTAACTTCATCAGGAATCCCCATTTACTGTCTCATCGTCGATTTCTCTTGTATGAGTTGTGTTATAACGATGGGAACACTGAATTCCTTATAAGCAGATTTAAATAAGCACACAGCTTATTAGCAATAACAACCCCATTTAAATCCCTCTTGCTTTACAGATTTCGTTAAAGCGGCATTAACATTCTGTGTTGGTCACCTGGGGCAAACAACCTTGTTACGACACCATTTCAGTTCATCCAGCAGTGATGAAGCGACGTTCCCACTCAAGTCTCTCTTTTTTTTGCCTCCCGAGGGAAAAAAATCTTCATCTTCATCAGCTAAATCTTCACCGGCTCTACCTTTAATTGCTAACTTTGTCTTCCAGCTGTCTTTGCGCTATAGCCTACAGTGGCTTATTAAAGCTTTTACATCAAAGAAAGGTTGCCCGACGACAAGATAAATTGCTTAAAGCGGTTATATTGTAGCAGATGTGTTGCAGGATGGAGCTCGAAGGCTTTTTAAAACCTTTGAATCAAACCCAGCTGAACAATTTCTGGAATTATAATGATTTTGTGCTAAAGGACAACAGGCTCTCATTCAACGTGTTTATCCCACTGGGACGTTGCCGTGCATAAGCGTACCCATTCCTAGGTGAGTCCCGATGATGCAGTCATCGGAGCTCCTCTCTCGGACGTTGTTGCGGTACGATGACCCCGTCACCCGCATGGAGCTGCTGCGCCGGTGGTGCTCTGGACCGTTGTCAGGCTCTAATAATGCTGCAAAACACACACACACACACACACACACACACACACACACACACACACAGGGTCAGATTGGCTATTTATATAAAAAGCACAATAAACATCGATAGTACATCACGATAAAAATCCAATTCAACTTCTCATTCGTTTCATGCCTCACCGTTGCTCTTGTAGCCAAGGAAACGAGACAGCTTGCCCTGGCAGCGCTCCTGTTCATCGTAGGTCAGCAGCTGGTAGATGAACTTCCAGATCAGCTGCTTGGCTGGAGTGTCCAACACTGGAAACACGTCCACGATCAGGGTGTCCACGTTCCTGCAAACACACGTGCTCCATATCCACTCACTGCCTTCTTTATATAATTCCTGCTTATGGCTGACTATCATTCAGTGCAAGGGTTTATTTTATATTCTTTGTACCATGTAAAGCTGAGAAAGAGATGCTGGGAGAGAGCAATGAAAAGGGTGGGAGGATAACAAAGATGTCACTTATGGTATGATTTATGTTGTTGGGTGTACGCTGTATGCATATACAGTTGAATAACAGTGATATTTTAATCCTGCTGCCTCACATGTTTGCATCATCTGCTGAGCTAATTCATCATCCCGCCTTTCTCGATCCCTTCATCCTATATAGGAAATAATATCGGAACCTAACTTAAGCTGTAGCTTCCTGCTTCCGCTGCTAACCCTTCATTTGCTCAATAATCCATGTCTTCGTTTGCTAACAGATTTCTCTGTAACCCTGTAACCCTCTGCTCCCTGTGCCTTCGCTCACTGACCTGTGCTGGAAGAACGTCTCTAAAGCTTTGCAGACACTGTATCTCTCCTGGATGGTCAGCAGGTGCTCCAGCTGCTGGCTGAAAGTCCGCCCGTGGACTTTGATGCTCGGTGGAAGAATCTCTGCAACCCACTGCAGAGAACTGAGACCAGGAGACCTGGACAGCATGTATGGAGGAAATCGAACATTAATTTTCCCATTCCTACTTACTGAACTAATCCTTCTCCTTCATTCAAAACGAATACACTGCTACAGGCTCGGTCTAGTGTGAGATTTTTGGTGTGCTAACCTAGAGCGTGGCAATGTGGCGGGGGCCAGACTAGAGGATTCATCTGCATCTGTTTGGTCTGAAGAAAAGTCAGATGGACCCTCCTCCACCACGAGAGTGGGCACTGCTCCGCTGCCCTGCAGCATAGACACCACCTTCTCATGGGAGCAGTTTCTAAAGCAAGGGGAACAAAAAGGAGAGACGATGGCTGTTAGCTGTATAATAGAAGGACTGAAGCAATGTGCACAAACCAGCAGAATCACTGCATTATTATGTAATACTAAGATAAGACACAGAAATGATCATTTTACAGCCATGATTGAAAAATTATGTAAGCAGACATACATAAAAAATACATTTAACAGGATTATATAATAAAAAACAATTTGTTTCAGTCTGCCCAGAAACACTGCTGCTGCTCTAAGACACCTTGCAAGCCACGAGAAGCTTCCCACACTTACTTCTATATTTTGGTACAATATGTGAGAGCGTCTTGTTCTTTATGTGATGTACACAGACACTATGAATCCAAATATAAGCCCTGGTAATCATGTACTGCAAAGTGTCCATCATTATAACAAATATATCATTTTCCACATTGTTACAGACGCTTTGTAAACACTAGACTGTAACATCCAAATCTCTTGTACTTTCTTTTCCTCCTTCTTGCTGGCGAGCACCTCCCACTGTTTTCCTGATCACCTCCTACGGCTGCAGCAGCATGTTATCAGGGAGAGCAGCGAAATTATACATTGCCAATCAAATGAATACATCAAGCAGCCTGGGAGATGCGCTGTGACTCTTCTTTCACATGGTTATCAGGGTGGCAGGATAAGTAGTGCCGTTTCCTCACATGGAAATACTGTCTGATGTATTGCTTGGTATAGTGTATTTGCTGAGCTCGCGCAGGTACAGTTCAAATTCAGATTTCTTATGTGCACTCCCACACTCACTCACGAGAAGGAGAAGGTCAAGAAGTTGTCAAGTCTACAGAAGAACCACAGGGACTCCCACGAGGAAAGTTCAGTTTACATAAAGGCTGCGATCACGTTCATCGGCCCATGCGCGCATAGGGCACCTGCACACGTGTCAAGGTATGTGAAGGAGCGCTTCATTCACATACCCCTCAGGATGGGATGTAAGAACCCATTTTTCCTGGAGATGTAATTACTTGAAAATGTGGAGATATGATTGTCAAATATCCAATAAAAAAAAGAGCTGAGTACTGTGCAAAAGTCTTGAACCACCAGTTATATTATCATATTTTGCTTAGAAAATGCGAATAGGTACATCATTTTGTTTGCACAGTTTTAATTAGCTTTAAAGTCAATATTTGGTATAACCACGTTTTTAATAAAATCTGACTTTACTTTTCGGTGCTCATTATTAGATCCCCAACTGCAGCTGTGAACATGACAGTCTCTACTGTTTTTTACAGATGGCTACAGACATTCACTCCAGCATCTTGCTTCTGACGTTCTCTGTACATATTGGACAAAATCTGATCCAGACCTGTCAAATTTCATCACTCAGTCAGACCTGTGACCGCTGCTTTTCAGACCAGTTCTTGTCTAATTTGGTATACTTCCACATTTTCTCCCTGCTTCCCTTCTTTGAGAATGGCTTCTTGACAGCCACCTTTCCACTGAGAACCCTTCTGATTAGACATTATGTGTTTTTGTAACAGGCCGCTAGTAACAAAATATCTAAAGGTACAATTTAAAATGGATTCTTTGCTAAGTCGTCTGTTAAGTGTAGACACAACACTGATTCATCCCTTCAGTTAGATGTTTTTTTAATCCTTGAATGACTCATAGGTCCGTGTTAAGTGGTTCAACATGAAAAAAAGTCCCCAAGACCACTTCAAAAAAAGTCTGGCTCACTGGCAGCAAAATATAAAGAATGAGGACTGACTCAAGGCTTTTGCTGAGGACTGATAAAACGTGCTGGTGTAAAAAAAAAATGCTATCTTTGTAGGTTTTTCAAAACACTAAAAATTCTGCTCATATATAAAGGTAACAGGAGATATATAGTAACAGATATAGTTATGGTACACATCCCTGAACTAAATAATGACTCTAACGAAAACACTGCTGTACGTCCTGACATTGAACTTAATGCCAGAATATTAGGAGTTGGTGGGCATGCGTGTTGTGGTTCCTGGGTTTTTGTTTCCCTTTTCGAGACACAGGTAGGCGGGGCGGTGCTTGATGGCATTCCGGCGCACCTGCGGCGCATCGGACGTCATCAGTGGGAGCATTTATGGAACTGAGTGATGGACGTCTGGTGTCGGAGTATTGTCGCTTCCACAAGTAGTAACTTGCTTTTGCAAGATTAATCTGTTGGTTCCGCACTACTGAGCTGCATGTTTTAAGATTCGTCTCCTGCCTGCTTTCCCTCTGCACCAGCCTGTCTCGCCGCCTGCTCGCCTGCCTGTTTCTTTGTGTGCTGGCCCTCTTTGGATCTGTGACAGAGACTTACCTCGCGCCGGCCTGTGACCACTGCCATACCTGTATTTCAGTGTTTCAAGTAAGCTCTCCAACTCTCCCCGTCCGCCTCAGTTTTACTCTCGACTCTCGACGTTATCCCCTAACTCTGTTTTGTCCCTCGTCCTCAGGTAGCTCCGGTGCGCCATCTATCCTCCCGCTCCGTTTCATCCCCTCGGCTCTGTCTCCTCGCACATTTTCCTGGCCACTGTATATAGCCCCTTCCCTTGTAAATATTCCCTTATCACTGTAAATAAATCTGCTTCACCGCGAGCTGCCTGTGTGTGTTTCTGCCACTAAATCCACCCGTTTAAATTCCCTTAACACAGAATTTA
The DNA here is from genome assembly GCF_056152115.1 of Neolamprologus brichardi. NCBI lineage: Eukaryota > Metazoa > Chordata > Actinopteri > Cichliformes > Cichlidae > Neolamprologus > Neolamprologus brichardi. The sequence goes on from NC_142111.1 coordinate 7,678,955, forward strand.
GCCTGAAAATGGTCACTGTGTAACAAATTTAACAGTAACACCATCATTCGTGCTGTGAGTTGTAGAAATGAAAGATTTCCTGTAAGGTCTTGACTCGTCTTATCTTGTGTTGACTGATCAATAAAGTTAGTGCTGCTGTGCAATATGTAAAAATGCAGTGTGGGGATACTCATATGGATCCTGCTGCTTTAGATCATTTTATGAAACTCAGGTATAAAATCAGAGGAAGAAATCCTGTAAACAGCTGAAAGCAATAAACACTGTTCTCTTACAGACAGCACTCAAGCATGTCTAGAGCTTTTTGTGTTTTCTTTGATATACATATGTTGGATTATTGGTTGATTTGCATCAAAGTAAAAAGTCTGATAACTAGACTTTAAATTGTGTGCCAAAAAAAACTGTCTAAAGTTAGGCTCTGAGATTTTTTTTGTATTTAATGTGAGATTTGTTTGGGTAGTGCTGAACAGTTACTAAAACCTATGGTCTTGCAGTGCACAGCTGAAGACACAGTCCACAAACTGTTTCTATGATGAAAATCTCATAAAATTCAGCACAGAAACTACGAAGGAGAGTGTTCAGAAAAAAAAATAGAAGCGTCATGTGCTTGTGAAAATATCGAGGAGAATCTACGTCAGAAAAAAATCAGAAGGGTTATGTGTTTGTGATGGATTATCTGGCTCAGTGAGAGCTGTTTTTCATACTGAGGCAGAATAAATGGCAGCAGATGGCTTCTGCTGGAGAAAAACAAGTGCTGATGTCTAAATATACTGTGTAAGGTCAAGAACTCGGGCAGCAGGGAAAGGCAAAATACTACAAACTACTACTGCTGCTAACAATAATTTCCATTAAAGACAAACCTCATGTCCAGTCCGTTGAGAAAGAGGATACGGTCGCCTGGTTTCAGTCCACATTCCTCTGCAGGACTATCTGAGAGGTCGACAAAGATGGCAGAAAATCAAACATCAATCAGAGACTGAACAAAACCCCCTGAAACCAATCCTTCCAGCTAACGAGGTGCACAGAACAGACGGGCACAACGGGGGGAGAGATGGTGACTAATGTGATGCTGTCAATCTGTGTATGAGATCCAACAAAGCCCATCAACAAACAAGATGAGCTCCATGCTAAATCTTATTACGTAAGGAAACAGTGCTGTCAAAACAATCCCTGGCAGAATAAGTTCTGACTGCACTGTACCCATCGCCTCCTCATCTGTCAGCACACTGCGGATGAGGAGCTGTCACGTCATTTGTTTTTTTTCCTTGTTCTTTTTTAACCCAAAGTTTGGATGCAGTAAAGTCTTAATGGGGAAACGGGGTTGTGGCTTCCGGGCTATCGGCAAAGAATCTGTGGTCAGATCACGATGAGAACTATGCCACCCACCTCCACAAGGGCCCACTGAGTCAGTCCGCTCTGGCTGTTTCAGCACATGTTGGTGGGGGATGATGGTGGGCGGGAGCAGTGCCGTCATCGTCAAACACACACACAACGCACACGCACACCGCCTTCCTCACCAAGGAACCTGGCAAATTCCCTCAGCAGTAGCTTCACAGCCTCCTTGTCTGCTAGTTTTGCTTCAAAAAGCAATAACTGTGAATTAAATAACCTTTTACTGCGGGAAACTTAAGAAAGTAATTATGAATATTTCACATAAGCTCTAAGTGGAAATTAGATTTAAAAGCTAGCTTTAATAAAACAAGCAAAAACCGCCTGTGAGAGTCGTTCAGTATGGCCTTATAGTCACCCTATATGTTGATGCAAGTCTATAAAGGAAAAACATATTAAACAATGGCTGCTTGTAGAAATAGTCGACAATAAGAAAAAGAACAAATGGGAAATCAGCCTAATTGCATGTTTGACCAGAGTTAGACACGGAGATCAACAGCTAGGCTGGCTAGATTGCTATCAGGCATTTAACTGCCCACAAAACCCCAAGCTGACAGCTCTAAGATGACGTTTTCTGCATGGCTTAAATATTAACGATGAAACCTGTTGGTAAGTAAGCTCCAGAAGAGATGATTACCACAGCAAGCTGTTTTGTCTTGTCCTCAGTCCCAGAAGCATTTGAGTGCCCTTCATTGTAAGTATATGACACTAATATATTTGCAGTATGACTTGATGTACAAAGGATTTACTCCTCCACCCTGTGACCAGTTAAACTGCACAGGAAGAGCAATAAACAGAATATAAAGTACATCTGTGCGGCACTGACTGATCACAGGTGTACCTGCTGCCGCATAGTACAGCCTGTTAGCATTTCACTAGTGAGTCAGATAAGTCCACTTCCGGCAACACTCACAGTCTCACACACACACAAACGCCTCCTGATCGCCTTCGGCCCCGAGCGGCTGGCACCACAACAGCCCCACTCGCGTAAAATACATCTGCCCCCCTCACCGCCCACAACACGGAACGGCGCACGAGTGAAAAGCCGCCACACAAAGAGAGGAGGCGTCAGTCAGGACTGCACTGTACTTGGTTTTTTTATAAAAGCAGTACCTGGGATGACGGAGTCGATGCAGACGGGAGCGTGACCCCGCAGCGTGAAGCCAAAGTGCTTCTTCCCCCTGTAGACACGGATGATCCTGAGGAAGGGATGCAGGCAGGAAGTGAGATGAGCAGTTCATTCATTCAGATTTAGAGCTCTCTGAAAAACCTTCGTGACTAAATGTTTCTAACAACGAAAAGCTTTGTGCCTGTCTACTGGCCTTCAACTTTCAAAGAGGGTGACACAAACTCTACATGAAGCAGAGCGCATTCATGGCATTTATGTGCAAAGCATTTTTCCTTTGTTCTGAACACTTTCAGCCGACGCTCTCTGCTGAATCAAATTTTCGAATTTCTTGTGCTTGCGTCAATCCATCCTCCAAAAGCAGCACCTTTAACCGACTTAAAAGCTTTCAATTTGAGCAGTAACCAAAACCTGTAATTTATTTTTTTGGCTCTTTTGATTCCCTCATCACCCATTTAGTCAAAATGTGAACAGTCTAAAACGCAAACAAAGGAAGAAAAAGCTGGAAGTGGAAAATGTGTGGAATTTGTAAAAGTGATCAGTCAAACAAAATCTCAGTGTTGCTCGTGACGTCATTTAACAGCATCGATGGCTGTGAATGAATGAATGGGAAGCCCAGCTGTCCCCGGAGTGAGCACTCACTCGCTGTTGTTTACAATCCTGCCTGCGCTTCGTTTTTGCTTTTGTCACTTCCTGTAAGTGGGAGTCTGAACAAGCACAGACGTGACCCTCTGTTTGCTGCGATCCAAGCTGACAATTTTCTAACGTAACCCAAATCAGTCCTGCTTGAATGCCAGACATTGTTTTTTGTTTCCGGCTTGAATAAAATAATTTGGGACATGTTCAGAATAGCTTTGACATTTTGCTAAATGCGGGGCTCCTCTCTCTCATTCACCCCAGTCGGAAGAATACGCGTCGGAAAACCTCCCGGTGTATCAAAGATGAGGCTCGTTCAGTCTATCCGTGGAGCGTTGCCATGGAGATAACTAAAGGCAACACTGCTTTGGTATATAAACAGGAGGAAGGCGAAAAAGACAACAAGAGAAAAGAGACAAACCTATTCTTTGATAGCCGTGGTTATACGCTCTTATGTAAGCCAAGCTAAATGCAGAAAGGCACACTGGGTGCTGAATGTGGATTTGTGTGTGTGTTTGAGGGCTGACTAGAAAAAAAAAGAAGAGCTCACAGCATCAGCTCTGAGCACACTTGACAAACTAAGTGTCTGTGACTATCAGGCTGCTTGAGGCCTCTCCTCGTTCCCTCTGGGTTACACCAGCAGAGCTTCATACACTTATATATAATTTCACATGACCTCAGCTGAATGCACTCTGAAAAGGTAAAGTCTGCTAGTACATCAACAACCGTCACATTGTACACACACGATACAGACAGCTACCACCCTATAGTGCTTGATTTTGTGTATCAATAGTCAGTAGAACATTTTGTACAACAACACATCTGGGGGTGGATTTACCCGAAATGTTATGTCGACATCTCTCTCCACCTGTATCCCACTGGTCTATCGATCTCTTTCTCCATCTCTCTACCTAAATGTCACCATGTTTCTCGGTCTATTTCTATCTCCCTGCCTTCGGCCATCTGTCTGTCACTGTTTCTTCACCTCTGCCAATCGGCTTTTGTGGTCGGTTTGTTTGTCTGGCAGGATTACTAATGAAGTTATGGACAGTTTGGCGCAACTTAGAAGCAACTAACTTTCACAGCCTATCTAGATCCACATCCAAAATCTGGTGTTTTTGAAGGTTTTTTTGACAACTCCTTAGTATTGCCAGATAACTGGAAATGGGGAAAACTGGGGGACATGGTCCCGATGATGTCAGGAAACCTAAATAATCTCTTGGATTCAGAGGCTCACTTTAATTTATGCAGATTTCCAGCTGTTACAGAGTTATGCAGTCTCTTGAATTCTCTCGTTCCTATATGTTTTATCTATATTTATTTCCTTCTGTATATATAATATTTCGTATATAAATATATAGACTGCATCTATATCATCACCTCATATCACTCTTTATCACTCCGTTTACCTGTATTCCCCATCTCTCTATTCTCATTGCCATCGATCTCCATCTCTACATCTGTTTATTCCTTACTTCTGTTCTTCTCTTTTTCTGTTGATATCTATATCTATCTCTCTGTTCCCACCTCTAGCTCTGTCTCTCGCTCTCTCTCATTGCTCTATGCATATTTCCAGTTACTGTGGAGACACAACAGTGTTACACAACAGTCTTTTGGGTTTATTCAGCGCATGGAAGGCAGCAGCAATGCAGCGCGACTTCTTACTGACACATGATGCCCCTTTAACACAATCAACTCACCTCCTACTGCCTTGTGCCCGACCTGTATGATCACACTTGACATAAAGGGCCACATGTTTTTTAAGACCTCCTGTTGCTGAATACTCAAAGACCCCAGGATTTTATTAGTTAGCTCGCTATGGAGATTTACTGCCACAGTCCTGTGCTGCACCACGTCCACTGTGGTGTTATTAACTGGACAGTCATGTAATCAAGTGTGTTAGTGGGTGGAGGAAAAGTGTCAAATGGTCAGGGGGAGAGTCTACCCCATGTAGGATGGTTGCCAAGAAACAACCAAGAAGATGGTAGAAGATGGTTACAATGTGATGTTTTGTTAAATGAAACAAATACGCAGCTGTGTGTGAACATCTTTGTGCATGCACAGACTTGCTCTAAGTGCAGCTTTATAAAACTCTGAGGAAGAGGAGTTTTAGCACACGATAACAGATAAAGCAGTCCCTGAAAGGGACTTCTCGGCTCTTGAATTATGAATTAACAGTTAACAACACTTAAAACCGAGCGAAAGGACTCATGAAACCTGCTGTGTTTGATATGTGTGCTTACCTCTGATTGGGTCCAATAGGGGGATGCACGGGTATCCCTGAGACGGACTTCCTTAAGCCCCTGTCTCTCTCCGCTTCTCCCCTCCCTCCGGGTTCTCCTCCATCCCTTGGCACTGAACTGGCCCGTTTGGACCCGCGGTGGCGGTCGGAGTGATCCTCGCTCCGACTGCGACGGATTCTGCCATGCGGCTCGCTGATGCTCTTGCTGCGGCAGAGTCGGTTGATCACGTTCTGGGAGACGGTGTCGTCGAAGCGTTGCCGGTGCTTCTTGGGAATGAAGATTCTGGCCAACATGGCAGCATATGAGGAAAACAAATTGGTTGGTGTTAACTGTTTTTCCATAAGAGTTCCTCTACGAAAAGCAAAGAGATGGTTAGAGGATGGATCTACATCACAGATCCACCTCGATCCATTTTAAAGACTCAAATTCCACAATCGCGACTCTGAGAGCGATGACAGCCAGTGTTGGAAGAGATTAAAAGTTATGATATACTTCAAACTCTACTGAGAAAATGTTCACAGTCCTAGTCGGCACAGATTCGGCTCAACAGGCTTCCATCTTCATGTCTCAGATCTGAAGAAAAGGTGAAAAGGTTTTGACTGAATGGAGAGTCTTTCCCCTGACTGAAAAAGAAAAGAAGTTGAATTTGATGCAATCGTTCTCTGAGGAAATAGACGGTGAAGAAATCGCGGCGTCACTCACTGCTTGCTGGAGTCTTACTGCTGCAGCAGGGGTACCAGAGCCAGAATACAGCATGAGAAAAAGGTGTGGGAGTGAGTGAGCAAGGGATTTCTCCTCTCTCTCTCTCTCTCTCTATACAGCAACCGATTCTCGGTCTTTCCTACACTTCCGTCTACACATCACCTACAACTGAGGCAGGAAGCTGTCATTTCATCCACCTAGGCCCTGACAAGGAAACTCAAAGTGTAACGCACTGGGATAAAATAGGGGCAGGGGCATCAATTACAGTGAAACACTGAGTTAAACTGTATAAAATCACAATGTTTTTTTATTTTATAATCCAATGTGATTTCCTACTAAACACCTACTGTTTTCATTTAAATATCAATATACAGCTATGACATCGATAAAAGTTATTTTCCTGAAGTCTTACTTTCAGAAAAGTCAAACACTTGAAATGTTATGCTTGTAATATAACATTTTAAACATAAGCAGTCACAGTGACTATATGTTATAGCAGCTGAACATTGGTAGGGTTAGTCGTCATCACTCATGAGTGATGAGTAATTATCCCCTGTGGAGCCTACAGTTGGTTGCTGGGGTGCTGAAGGGTTTCAAACAGTAGCCGTGCTGGCTTGTCAGATGGAGGGGTGGGACATGCAGCTGACATCGAGAGTGGGAGCATTTATCTGGTTTATGCTGTGAAAACAATAAGACACATTGCAACAATCCAGTGGGGATGAATTCATTATTTTAACCGCTTACAAACAATGTATCTAACAATGGAATGTTTTTTTATTTAACCCTAGCCCTAATCCTAGCCAATCAGAATTGAGGTTTTTTTAATGGTATTATTCTCCCAGAACAAAGAAAATAATCTAATAATCTAAAACTATACATCTGTTTTTCTCCCCCCAAAGAGTTAGGTTTTGCCTTTCTCTAGGTTTATGATCTACGACGACCGATACCTCAGAGGGTTAAGATCGAAAGCTACATTATCCACACACAATAATAGAAATAAACATTGTGCAACACTTATGAATTAATGTGCATTTAATGAGGTATAAGTATTTGATCACATTTGTTACTTGGTGGAGTAACCATCCTTAGCAAGCACAGCTTTTAGATATTTCTTATAGCTATTGCTAGGTTTGAGCTGAGTTTTCAGATCTCCTCTTTCCTGATCTTCTCCAAATTCTTAATGCTACTCCACCTCGAGACTATGATGTGCTTCTTCTTCTCGAGGGACTCCTTTGTTGTCTTGGCATATGCTTTGGATCAGTGTCCTACTGGAAGACCTGCCCATGATGCGTTTGTCAGGCCTCGGCTGAGTGAAGGAGATTCTTGTCCAAGATTTGTCCATCTTTCCAATCCGGTCGTTAAGTCTGACGTCACTAGCCGTGTCTGGGCCTAGACTCCACTGCAGGTCCATATATCAAACGATCACTATGGCATTACTGAGAGTTGAAAAACTGTCTAAAGTCTTTCATCTTTAATAAAATGATTAGCGTTCTGCTCTACCAGGTGTAACAATTGAGTTTAACATCCAGGCATCCATGAAAATGGAATTTATGACATTTAACAGAGTTAGAAGTTAGCAGGAAGTTAGCTCGCTAGCTTCTATCTAAATACAATATAGCATGTCCTGACTGCGGGGTTTTGGAAACAAATTAAAACGTACAGCTCTGTTATCACTTCCAACATAAATGAAGACAGAAAACTAAACAGCAGTGACGTTTGTAGGGTTACTGAAGTTTGGCTAGCTGGTATATAATGATGTGCTACGTGACCGCTAGCGACACAGCTATGTTAGCATAATATAAACAAGCTAACTTTTTTTCCACTCGATAAAAGTTAACGTGAGTGTTCTCGGTGGTCAGGAACAAATGTAATCGCATGGCAGGATGCTGTAAAAGGACCAAACTTCAGCCAGGAGAACAACTGAGATAATCCATCCACAATACGAGGTTAGTCATTCATATACTGCTGCATGGGCTGGGCTGTAGTTACATCCTAAGGTTTTAAAAACTGAGCTTAAATAAATTATTAGCGGTAATAAAAGCCGAGGGAGGTCAACAGTGACTGTTAACAGTTACTGACTGTTTTTAGGAGCTTTTTGAGATTAAATAGAAGAAAATACAAAACATTAAACATGTTAACAACACAAAAGCCATATTAAACGCAGACTACTTTAGGCCCGGAAGTAGGATTCGTCACGTCATCACTTAACGACCGGATTGAGCGATACAGTCATCGTGTAGCTTTGGCAGAAAAACATCCTCAGAGCACAAAGCTTCCACCACCATGACAGTAGGGATGCTGTTCTTGGGGTCACATTCACCCTTCTCTTCACTCCAAACACAATGAGTGGATTGATTCAAACCAAGTCAATTTTGTTCTTATGTAACCACATCACATTCTCAGAAGTCTCACCTGAATTATTCAGGTGTTTCTTTGGGTGTTTTTTTTGTTTGTTTTTTTTTGTTTTTTTTTTACAAGTTTGTAAGAATTTGACAATTTTTGCTACGCAGCGTTACAGATACTTTTCGCTGGTACCGAAAACATGTAGAGGTTCTCTTGCTCGTCTTTCTAAGCAGACTGGGAACAAACTAAATATCAAAGAGGGGGATAAGAGTGAACTGTACATGCTGTTTCTTATGGAGCGCTGCAAACAATAGCAGTGACTAAGAGACAAAACAAAACAAGTCCCCACTCACCAGCAAACACACACACACACACACACACACACACACACACACACACACACACACACACACACACACACAGCAGAAAACAACTATTCATTCAAAAGATTAGAACTGCTGCCAGGAGACAAGACAGCCACCCACACACACATACACGCACACACACTTTCTGGAACTATATTTCTTAAATGTAGATGATCTAACATTAAATGACTGATCATCAGGTTTTAAGATATGCATAGCTCCGAAATAAAAAACAGTTGGAAAAGTCAATAATCTTAATATTAGGTATACAAAGTAAACAAAATATCCAAGAAAATTGGAATAACAGGAACCCCCCTCCCATGTTTATGTGGTTATTCCGATCATTTCTACCTTATAACAGCAGTTGAGCTTAGATTACATACTGAACACAGTGGGAGAAACAGCTCGCATAGCACCGTCCACTCATTTAAAGTGGATTTTCTATTCATTTCCTTATTTTTTTTCATTAATAGATAATTACATGCTCATATATTTAGGGCAAGAGGTGGGGTACACCCTGGGCAGATCGCCAGTCTGTCACAGGGCTAACGCAGAGACACACAATCATTCACACCTATGTCAGTTAGATTGGATATTCTTAATATGGTGGTCATCACAGATACATACGTTTGTAGCTGTGACCACAAAAGTTCCTTCAGCTTTTTCTTTACGAGGGGCAGAAAACTGAAATGTAGGAAATGGGGTAGCTTTTTTTAGTAGATGATCCCTCAAGTCCTTGTATAGAGTCTACCTGTTTGTCTATATAGATAGTTATTTATCCCCACATGAATTCGAGGAGATCTAATTCCATAAGTATGCTAAGGCTACTTTCAGGTTGTCACAGGAGGTTGTCACAGCAGATAGGCTCTGCCTTTTTGATTTGGCAGATTGTTTTAAGCTGATGCCCTTCCTTACGCAACTCCCAGGGGACTTTTGTCTCCCACCACTGGCAATAATATATCATTTGTTAGGTGAGTGTGTAAACCACTACACTGTGGAGCTACTCCTTTCTGTACACTGGAAAAAAACCCAAAAGAAATGACCCCACCTCTGAGAATTTATTAGCACAAGCACATACTGCCATAAGAAGGCATCAGCCTACACATCCTGAAAACAATGCATGCTGTATAAAGTCTATTAACACTACACTTTTTCTCTACTTCTCAAGGATCACATGTGAAGGACATGTAGAAAATTCAAAGAGCACCAAAAACATTTGAAGTTAACATTTGATGATTGTTGGATCAGTGAGCTGAGGCCGGACACATATTTGCACAAACAACCATTTTGATTCCCACCTACACCAGTCTGTTGTGCTCTGACTGTCTGCTGCCGCTTATCTGCTGATCAGATGAATCAGTCATTAGCAGACAGAGCGCAGGGTCGGTGAAAAACAGCACCAGTCAAGCAATTAACCATGAACGCGCAAACAGAAAGGAGGGAGGAACAACAGCTACCGCTGTTCTTGTCCATGCGGAGCTAATTAAGCTGCAGCAACAATTCTGACAGCTAAATAAAGCAATTAGGACACTCTTTGGAAAGAGAGAGAAGCAACTTCACAGCAGATGTGACTTTTCGCCAGCGTGCATTTAATTATCCATGGCTGCTGAAGTGCTTTATTAGGAGGTATTCAGCAAAATATGCAGCACCTTCAGCCCTGTTCTGTACTTGTAAGTTAGGCAAATAATGAAGACTCACTCACATCCAGAACCTACGGGTCACAGCTGCTGTTAACAACTAGTCAACTAATGAAGAGCTTGTTTTTGAAAAACCTGCCCAAAACATTTTCACTCTTTATAAGCTGTAGAAACAGGCCTGTAGAGATAACAATGATGTCATTAGAGCCTGAACCATTGTCCTTCTGGCCAGCTGTGGTATTTGACACTGTAATAGCTACAAAACAGCAGCTGATGTTGACAACCAGTATAAACCCATCAGGCACATTTCAGCGGCAGTCTTTAATGACAGCAGCCGCCTCCAGCAGGAGATCTTCCAAGGTCACAAATAACAACATCAAAAGCATCTACTGCCAACATCCCACTGCAGCTATAGGTGTGGTGTTTGTGCCCCAACCTGTCACAGCTGTTTTGCCAGCATGCACAGGGAGTACACAATCTTATACTAAAGGTAAACTATTTAAGTAGTCTTCAGGAGTAATTTTCCAGGCCTCTTGAAGGACTTTTTGGATGTTTTCTGCTTTCTGATCTCTTCTCTATGTCAAGATGATCCCACACTGCTTCAATAATGCTCAGGTACAGGCTCTGAGGAGGTCAATTGATGACTGATACTCTTCCGCTGCGTGTTTTTCTATCCAGGTACGGTTTTACTGCATCGGTAGTGTTTTCTGGGAGCACTGTCATTGTCAAAGATGGTGCTGGGAAGGGCACGCTCCAACATCACTAGGCAGGCTCTCAGGTGGAACCCTCAAGGCGAAAGAGAGGCTGCCCAAGAAACACCTGGAGATGAGACCTCGAGGCAGAAGTAAAAAAGATGGAGCCAACTAGAAAGAATGGCTCAGGACAGAAATCTCTGCAGATCTATCTTTGGCTGCCCTTACCCTGGCAGGGGTGATAGACAGTAGTCGTAGTAGTCATGCTGAAAAATGAAGCTGTTTCCAGACACCTTTCAGATTGCATTGCATGATCTGAAGGCGTTTTTTTGCATTCATAATTCCATCAATTTTAACATGAGCTCCAACAATATTGGCTGAAATGCTGCCCCAAACCATGACAGCCTCCACCATGTTTTACAGATGGGTGTACCCAGGGGTAGGCAACTCCAGGCCTCAAATGCCGCTGTCCTGCAGGTTTTAGATGTGTGCTTGAACCAATACAGCAGGTTCAAATTGTTAAATTACCTCCTCAACATGTCTTGAAGTTCTCCAGAGGCCTGATAATGAACTAATTATTTGATTCAGGTGTGTTGACCCAGGGTGAGATCTAAAACTTGCAGGACACTGGTACTCGAGGCCTGGAGTTGCCTAGCCCTGGTATAGACATTCAGCGTTCCTCTCTCCGTACATCCAGTATTAATGATCTGAAGGAATTTGTCAAGATTTTTGCACAAAAATACACACCAAGATACAACTGTTTTAAACTAAGTGGGCAGGCCGTGTGGGGCCTTGTTAATTCAAACAATTTGCATCTTTTTTCTAGATGCTTCTGTACAAATGCATAAAGAATTCAGACATTTCCAACTTGGTCCAGTGGTTACCTTGCAAAATTTCGAGGGAAAATCGAACTCCCATTTAAACTGGAGGTTTCTTCCTGTAAGAAGGGACTTTTTACTTCCCACTGTCACCAAGTGCTTGCTCACAGTCTGACTGTTGGGGTTTTTATGCAGTCTTTACCTCACAATATTAAACACCTTGAAGCGACTGTTGTTGTCATTTAGCACTACATAAAAAAACTGAATTGAATTGGAAAAAATTACATTTTTCCCGATTTCAAGGGTCTCACAGAACACATAAGAATAGAGTGATCAGATGAAATCAGCAAAACAAATATTGTACTTCTGACAGCGACATATGTGCAATTTTAAGTGTCAGCTCCTTCCTATAAGCTCTTTGGTCTTTGGTCAGCTGATGCTGTGGAGAAAATGACACTGACTGTGTCATGGCGATGATATCATGTTGTCACTGTGCCTGTGTGGATGCATGTTAACATGCTAACTGGGAGTTTTAAATTGACTATAGGTGTGACTGCGAGTGTGAATGACTGATTCGTCTCTTTGTTACCCCTCTTTGTAACGGACTGCCCTGAATCTCGCCCAATGACAGCTGACACAAGCTCCAGTCTAGGTTAAAAAAAGTGGATGGATGGATACTAATTCGCTAAATCATTAAAACGCTAACAAGCTGCATTATGGGAAATGTGAAATACAAGGTTTAGAGTATGTGAACCATAAAAGTCAGGATTACCTAAGCTCTACTGTATAAGCTTTGAAGTTTTTCCAACATTGCTAAACAACATAGTTTACAAGTGTAATTTTGCACCCATCTGAAACCACACCCAAAAGTAATGTCAAAGTCCACAGGCATGCCTGAGAGTACACTCCCCCATCATCACAGCAAAGTGGGAAATTAAACAGCTGCAAATGCGCAAGATCAATGTTTTCTGGGTGTTTTGAGGTACAGGGCAAAATATTCACAGAAACAGTCTCACCAAAGAAGTTTAAATAAATATTACTTTTCAGAAATATTACTTTTCCCCCTCTAATAAAACCTGCCATTTGCAGAAAACTGCACAATCGCGCTTGCAAAAATGTCTTAATCATCAGCCAGGCTCCAGGTTTAGCAACATTATTTTTAAAGGCTTAAAAATCCACATGCTGCAACTTTAAGCGACCTGCCATCCTACACCATTTGTTAAATCTTCTTTCAGGTTTTTTCCCATCTCTTGTTTTAGAGAAGCTTTTAAGCGCTCGTCTCTTTGAAACAAATCTGTTCAGTTAAAGATATAGGACACATATTCTTAGCCCGCTGTCACTGTCTCTGCAGACTTTGATCAGGCTGAGGTGTGGATGTATCTGCAGCCTGAGACAGTGTTGCCTGAGCACAGACTACTGGCTACAATAAGCAGACTCCCTAGATATAAATAAATGTTCTCTTAGTGCCGTAGGTGTAGCAGCCCACACAGCCCTTCTCTGCTCTCTGTGCCCGCCTGCTATTTACCATTTATTCACATCACAGCACTGTTATGCCCTCCCATCTCTCACACAGAGATGTGGTACCTGTCTACGCAAGGCTAATCTCTGTTGGAGTGTAGCTGTGGCTATTAGCATCTTTTTATATATATGTGTGTGTAAATGCAGCTGTTTACCCACCATATAAACACAGCTATCTGTTGCAAACAACAACAACATAATCAAAAGAAGTTTTCCGCGTCAACTCTTGGAAACTAAATGAGCGCTCTGATTTGACCTCATTTATAAAGAACGGAGATCTATAATTATCTGAAGGAGGGTTGTGGAGGAGGAAGCAAGCTGGGAGGAAGGGACAGATTTCTCAGAAGGGAGGAATGACAAGCAGAAAACTACAAAGACCTCATTTCATTTTGAGTGTCCAGATGTGACTCTGATGCAGAGAAGGAAGTTTGGTGCAAAGCCTAAATACATATAGGTTGGATAAGTAAGATGGGCAGATGATGTGATCTGTTAAAGTTAGCAGAGCATCTTCCCTTCTGACCTTTTGAGGGCAGATCATTAAAAACACTGCAGTTTAAAATTAAAGTGTTGCAATCAAACTGTGACCACAGTGATGAAAGAAATAGCAATTCCAGATAATTAATATAACATAAATTATTTAAACAGTGATTAAAAAAGACAAAAATGAAAGGGATATACACTCACCAGCCACTTTATTAGGTATGCCTGTTCAGCTGCTTATAAATAAATACCCAATCAGCCAATCACATGGTAGGAACTCATTACATTTAGGGATGTAGAAATATAATGAATAAGGAACAAATTAGTAAATTAGGAAGTAAACTTAGTCTTTGTCATCTTATAAAAACAAAGAGTCTATCTTGGACAGTCACTCTAGCACCTCTGCGAGGCTGTTCCTGAGCAGAAATCGCGCTTTAATATCCTCCCACGCTCGAGGTGACGGCGCTAACGCACTAATTTAGCAGGTTCGTGGTAGCATATGTCCGCTATCCAGTTAGTGTGTTTGCCATCAAACTGACTGGATAGTCTGAACATAAAAAAGTGAGTGATGATTCAGAGCACAGAAAATAAATGTTGTAAAAGGATCAGAAACTTAATTTAACTTATAATTTCCACGAGGCAAAAAAAAAACCCCACAAAAAGGAAAAAGGCTGCTAGAAAAAAGGCCGTATTTAAAAATACTGCAGAATCCCCCAGAGACTGCAAGCTGTGCATAAAAGACAAGGCTCAGAAATACATGAAGACTAATACTCACTGTTCTAGTCACACAGAAATGCTATCGTGATACACAACGTGGTTCAGAAAAAGCCGTGACACTTGTTCATTGATGATCTGGGTTTGCCGTGATTAACAAGGCTGGCCCTGTCAGGGGCCTCGGGGGTCTTATAAAGGCCATCTGCAATGTATGCAGTTCTTAACTGATTATTTCTTTCATGCAAAGAAAACTTTTTCTTTGGTGCCTTTCAGAGGACTTTGGTTTCCTGCATGATACTGAACCATCGCCCTGCTACAGAAGACCACAGAGACACCAAAGACTCGGGTACTATGTTAAAGAGACTTGAAAGACCACCATCATTCCTTTTTAACCTGTGGAGAATCTGTGAAGCAATCACACTCAGAAAATCTAAAGGTCAGACAGTATACCCCGAGGCAGCTGCTTGCTTGGAAGGCAACTGTCATCCTCAGCTGGATGGTGGTTGAAGTGATATCAAAGAAGCTCATTTAGCGAGAAAAGCTTTCTCCAAACTGAAGAACATTCTGTCATAAAAAATATAACAGACATCTGTTCATTACGATCACCTGGATCTCTCCAAATAATCAAATGCCATCTGCATTTTGTTTTGTCCCGCAGCTATTTTCATACTATAACATATTTATTGAGTATTGATCTTCTCCGGCAGACTGTTCTGGAGGAACAGACACATTTTGCAAGTGCTTAATCATTTGGAACAAGGTTTACACTAATAGCAGGAGGCAACTTGTTCCACTCTCGACTGTACCCACTTTGTACTTTGTGTTCACTTCATTGAAGACGCTGTACAAGGCTCCTGTGAGGAGCTTTTTTTTTTCATGTACCGAGTACAGTGCAGCAGTAGCTCGGGAATAGTTAGAAACAAGCTCCAGCCTCTGATTCCTGCAGTCAGAACTAAACACCATCATTATCAGCACCACTAACAAAGCAAGATTTGTGCTCAGTGTGCAGTATGATGAGGCAGACTACTGCCTGCGACCACATCTGGATAATTGTTTTTAATGTCTGAATGGCTACAAATGAGAGATTTTTTTTGACTGATTTATACATTTAGCCGTTAAAAAATAATAAACAACATAATGAATATTTTCAACTGATTATTTACATAATCTCAGAGTCAAAATGATGGTCCAATTCTAGCACACAGACATTAACTGAACCACACCCTCTGCTCATACACGTGAAAAGAGAGTACACCTTAAAAGCAGAGACTAGAACCCCCAGTCACTTCATACACAGACACGAAAGCGTTGCATTGTTAACTGTGTTGTTAACCACAAACAGTTTTTATCAACCCAAGTGAGACTGCATTACATCAAACTATATGAATAAACTGCCAATGGTCCAAATGAGCTTTGTTATCCCCGAAGTCAGGGGGATAATGAATTTAAAATCTATCAAACATCAGCAGCAGCAGCAGCAGCAGCAGCAGCAGCCTTTCCTGTACTTTAAGGACTGCATTAAACATCCACTCAAGCTCTCACATTATTACACCTGCACAGCCACCAGCAGATGGGAGGTGATAAAAATTCACAACATCTGCAAAAATACACAAAGAAGCCACATTTCACACAACACTGGAGAATATCAGCAATGAGAGGAGGATATACTCACCCCAGGCAGTTCATTGCTTTAGCTGTCAGCCATAGCTCAATAATCAGCTAAACGTCTGCACAAGTCTAAAAGCAGCAGTGAGCAGAATACTGGGCTCGTGCACTGCTCCTGAGCTGCTCCTCTGTGGGGGATAAAAGGTCTTCTGGGACCTCGGTGCGGCCAGGAGGCCGTCTTCGCCAAGTGTCAAGAAAAAAAATGGTCACCGCACAGAGAAAGCAGGGAAACAGTCTGAGCGGTATAATGAGAGGACAATCTATCAGTGCTAAACACAAACACCCCTTAAGAGAGAGGGAGAGTGAGGTAAGAGAGCTGGGAGACGGGCAAGGATGGAAGTCCACAGAGAGATGCTATTAATGCTGGTATCGGTCCTTGTAGCAGATAGGAGTGTCCCTCATTGCACAAATACCAACTCTCAGCTTTGGATTATTCGTGCCTAATTGAAGGCACTAAAAATCGTGTTGCCTATCTCAGCAGTGACCTCATACAAATGGAAACCCTTCTTACGGTATATTAATATCACAAAAGAGAGTTGAAAGTGGTGTAGTAGTACTGGAGGAAGGAAGCCAGCGTAGTAACAGAATAAAAGCTTCAATTGGCTGGACTTGTGGATGGAGAGGAATCTGTGGACAGACTGTCTGGGGATTTATTTTGGCACACAGACAGCCCATAACTAAAGAGTTGTTCACGTTTGGTTACCTGGCACAATTCTGTCTGGTAGAAAGCCACCTCCACGCATCTTCAAAAAAAAAAAAAAACCTGCTGGATGTAGCTCCAGATTTTATTTTAATTTTTTTTTTTGAAAGGGCTGCAGAGACAGAGAGAGCAGCATGGCTACCACTAGTTCCACGAAGTGAGTACTCTACTAAATCTGTGAGTGGCTCATCATCACAGGCACCTCCATGCAGTGAATACAGAACATTTTGCCAATCCTCGTTTTCCCCCCTAAAACTCTAAGCTCCCAGTTACAGACCCGTCCTTGTCAGTTTAGTGTCTCAATTTCTTTTTAAATGACAGTTTAAGAAACTTGGGAGGGTCACTGTGGATTTACCACGTGTTGCAGATGGAACCCACACATTTCTCTAATCTGCAACCAAATGTGCAGGAAAATCCAGTTTACAGTCATTATGATTTCAATCCATGCAGATTATTTTAGTTTTCACTAGGACCAAACACGTGCAAATCTCTGTGATGCAACACAAAGAGATGGTAACGTACTTTAGAGAGCATTTGACGTTTACTGCTCACTCACAAATTGCTTGCATTGTTTGCATCTTTTTGCATCTTCTCCAATGAAGACTCTAATCTACTTCCTACCTGTGCAATGTGAGCTCAAACCTCTGTCCCCTACCTGATGCTGGAGATGAGCTGTCGATGTTCGTCAGTGGTGAGTATGTCCGGCAGGACAGAAGCTAACCACTCAACTTTCTTCTCTGCGGCGTACTGCTTCAGCACAGCAAAGAGTCTCTCTTTCACTTCGGGATCGTCACCTAAAATCTGGTCGACCTGTTGGAGATTCAAAAGAGGGTAGCTTCTGGTAGAGAGGAGGGTAGTCAGTAAAAGAGGAAAAGCTATGACCTCACTGTTTTTAGCATAGTACCAAACAGAAGTATTTATTTTTGTGTATATTTTATGCTGTAATTTTCATTTCTCTTGTTATCATTTAACCAAAAAGCAGCGTGTGAAAAACTAGTACACCCCATGATTCAGTAGCTTGTAGAACCACCTTTAGTAGCAATAACTTGAAGTAATCATGTACTGTATGGTTATCGTTGTGGCATTCATTCATGCACAGCTCTGTTAACTACAGCACTTTTCAGCCAGGAGTAAGGGAGATCATTGTTTTTTTGCATGACCCAGTTTGAGACAGGTTTTAGGTGCTGGACAGATGGCCTCACCTTTGACTCTAGAACACTTGTGCTATACAAAGTTCATGGTTGACTCAGTGATTGCAAAGTACGTAGGTTCTGTAGCTGCAAAACAGGCCCAAACCATTTACTGTCCATCACCGTGTTTTGCAGTTGGTATGTGGTGTTTGTACCAATATGTTGTGTTTGTGGCACTATACATTATGGCCAAACATCTCCACTTTGGTCTCTTCTGTCCAAAGCACATTTTTCCAGTAGTCTTATGGTTTGTTGCAGGAGTACTGACAGGGACAAGAAAGCAAGCCTTCAGCTTTCAGGCCAATCTTCTGTGGAACCAGCTCCAAGTTTGGATTCAGGAGACAGACACAGTCTCTGCTTTTAAGATTAGGTTTGAAACATAGTTAGACTTTGATCATAAACCCTCCTTTAGTTATACTGCAGTAAGCCTAGGCTACTGCAGGCTTCACTGAGTGTTTCTTCTTCACTCACCTTTTTCACTGACTCTGTGTTTATACACTTTTATACAAAGTGTTTATACACATTTAATTACTAGTTACTATGAAGTTCTGGCTCTTTTCCACAATGTGTCTTTTGTCCTGACTCCCTGGGGGATTTTCCTGTTAAATGGAAGTTTTTCCTTCCCACTGTCGCCAAGTGCTTGCTTATAGGGGAATCAGATTGTTGGAGTTTTCTCTGTATTATTGTGGGGTCTTTACCTTACAATGTAAAGCTTCTTGAGGCAACTGTTGTTGAGATTTGGCGCTATAAAACTAAAGTGAAATTGAATTCAAATGCAACTTTGCAAACTTAAACCATGCTGCCATGTTCTTTTTAGAGACGAGAGGTTTACTCCTGGCAACCCTTCCAAACAAGTCACATTTGTTCAGTCTTAAGTTTAAGATTTAACATGATAAGTGAACCCCGAAGAGTCTGAGATTCCTCTGAAATTCCTCTGAAATTTACTGAAATTTACTGGGATGTCCAATCCTGGGAACTGGCAACTGTCCTGAATGTTCTGTACTTTTGAACAATCTTTCTCGCTGTAGAATGATGTACTTCAAATCCACTGATTTTGGATTTTGGCTTTGTTTTTCTTAAACTAATAACAGCATGGTGTAATATTTTATGTGTTGCCTTTTTATTTTAAGTTATGTTTAAATAATTTGATAACCTGGTACAAACCAGAATAATATTTTCTTTGTGACCTGACACATAAAGCCTTCAAATTGAAAGAGGGTGTGTTTTCTTTTCCACATGACTGTAAACAGAACGTTGTTGAATTTTGAGTGATTTTATAGAGTTACTATCTGGCCTATCATAAGAAAGTGGATAACTATAGACTTTCATTCATTCTGGTCTCAAAAACATGTTGACATTCTACATTCGATTACATTAAATATTCATGAAATACGCACTAAAAACACATACAACTTAAAATTTAAAAAAAACAAACATTGTTACATGACATCCCCGACCTCATCTGAAGTGTGTACAATTGATTAGTATATATATAAAATGTTGGCAAGTATATAAAAGTAATCCTGTTTAACCCAAAGCTCCTATTCTGTTGAGCACCAGGCTTCTCTGATCTTTGACTGTATAAAGCACTCTGATGATACAAATTTCTTTATATGGTTATCTGCAGTAAGCACACAATATACAGACAGTACAGCTCAGAAGCACTGGGTGCTGCCCCTCATTTGGCTTCTGGAGGTTGGCCAATCATAAGAAAGACAGGTTTTAGTAAGGGAAGCCTTGAAAATAAAGGCGCTTGTTTCAGACACGGGACAAATTGAGGGACTGTAGGATAAATAAGGATTTTATTTTAACCATGAATCATGCAAAATTATTCCAGTAGAGAAACAGAAAAAATAAACAGCAACCATAATAGGTCCTTAAATTCATATAAGGTTTTGCAAAACTCTGCTTGGTGCACGGAAATACTTATTTCTTTTTTTGTCAAATAAGCCCTGCCCTCTCCAAAACAGTTGCATGGGAACAAAAAAAACAGCTTAGGCAGAGAATGTTGTCTTTAATTAGAAAATACCTTTTAACTCGAAACCTACCTTCCTGTTGAACTCCAGAGCCTTGTGTTTGCGGTCCAGTCTCGCCCCCTCTCCACCCATCTGACTGTCCTCTATGCTGATGCTCCGTTTGTGCCTTGGCCCAAGGCACAGCACTCCCAGGCGGAGTGTCCTCCCCTGGGATGCCTTGATTAGTGCCGCAGCCATCTCGTGCTGCCTGACTGGGATACCGTTCACTTCCATGACATAATCCCCAGCCCTCAGGCCTGCACGGCCAGCTGGAGAACAAGGAGAGCAGTCCTCCACCAGTAGGGGGCAGTCTCCCACAATGGTAAACCCAAAACGACCATCTGGACCTGGCGTGATGTCCATCTGTACGAGACATTTGCCTCAGTGTTTGACCACAACAGCTATCCACAATAGTGCAGATATACTGCTTACTATATTATGACATGCATTTCCACGCCCATTAACCTACACATGCACTATAGATCTGAAGGATTTGAGAGCTGCATGACCTGCTGTATGCGGGACACCACTCCAATGCTGGGAGGGATGTTCTTCTGAGTCTGGGCGATGGCGATGACAGCTTGAGGACCTAGCGTCGACACATTGTGGCCTTCGATCTCCAGGACCTGATCCCCCGCCTGCAACCCTGCCAGGTGGGCACTGCTGCCTTCCTCCACTGACAAGATGTAGCAAGGTCCAGCCCCACCAAGGTGGAAGCCAAAATCCTCAGGCCAGCCCTGGTTGGATGTCGGCATGCTGAGGACTTTTAGAAACAGGGAGAAAAAGACAGTGAGGTTGGCTTCAATATGGAGTCTCGTGGTACTTAGAAATACTTACCCACTGTAGCCAGTGGATTCAAGTTCAGCGACATCGCAAGAAAACTCTATGATACAGTCTTTTGTTTTAAAGAGATTCAGTTTGTTCTCTGTCTCCTTCCCTGTCTTTAGCTGTACATCAAGTGTGGCTCTGTAACCCTCTATGCTGAACCATGACACACTCAGCAGTCCCTGACCTGGTTCATAAACCCTTTCACAGCCAATCAAATTAAAGAATTGAAAGATTGTGACCTTAATTAGCTCAGGAGACAGAAGTTCCTCTTGCTATTTTTTGCACACAGAGCACATGCATCTCTCTTGTTGAACGGTAATTGAATGGAAAAGCAATAACGTGACAGAGCACACCACTGGCTGCATGGATGAACAGGTAAGAGGTTGAATTCCAGGTTAAATAACAGGATTATTTCCAACTAAATGGGAAAATAGCAGGAAATATAAGGCTTTCAGAACCACCTCTAATGGAACAAGTATAAATTTCACAGCAATGAATTGCTATACACCCTGTAGCTCAGCTGTAGGCTAATGATGTGCTGCACAGCTTTCCAAAAGCCACAGCGCAGCAGAATTCACAGAGCTGACGAAGACGAAGGTTATAAAGACTTACAGAAATCTTTGGCTGGATACCGAGAGCCCCGTTTGCTCTGGCGGAAAGAGTATCTGCCCTTTTTGTTTTGCAAAAATTTCTTCATCTTGAATGTCAGATACCCGGTGGCCTGCTAGGAGGCTGTTATCCAGTCTTCTCAAGTATAGTGTTTTTTAAAAAAAATAGTATCCCCACAACCCAAAGTCAAAGAGAAAAGGTGACAAACTCAAAATACTGCCCCATTCCTCCTCCCTGAAACCACAGCAGTCTCCTCATGAGCAAAGGGTGAGTGTGCATGAAAAGCAAGTGCAGTCTCTTCCTGTGAGTATGTCAAGGAGTTGGTCCTGCATCTCATCCCTGATTCATCCTAGGGCCAGCCTGCTTGCACAGTGTTAATCAGAAAACTGGGACGCGTGCACCCGCGCACCTCGGTTCCTTAATAATTCTCTCTCCAAAAAGGGTATTGTAAGGCCTCATTTTTCTATAAATACACCCATGTGTCTTTTTTTCCTCCCCCTCCTCTCTTGGCAAGGTGGCTCTCCGTGGGACCGCTCCTGGCCCAGAATCGCTCTGCGTCGATGCGAGAAAGCCCGAGGAGCTCTAATTGGAGCGTCTGCATGCCTGTGATTCTCTGCGTACTCTGAAATGGTCGGTCCATTGATAAGGAGCGGGGGCAATTTAAGACTTTAGCCTGTGGGATTAGTGGGATTATCAGCTGAATCTGCTCTCCTCCACCCCCCTTGTTATTAATACTGTAGGAACACATGCTCCCCTCCCGTATTAGATATTTCGAGTGCCTCTAGTGAAGTTTATTTTAGCACTGTGCACACTTTTAGACGTGTATTTATGATGAAATAGGCTAAATGCTGCTCTAGTTCAATTCAATTCAATTGTATTTATATAGGGCCAGATCAGAGCTGAAAACTAAAACTTAAAACTGAAAATTTATGGCGTCAATGTGCTGATTAAAAATCAGCCCGGTGGATTTATCAGCACATATCAGCTATTTGCCCACATATCGATATCAACATCAAGAAGGAAAAACCCTTCAACCATGCTATGGGTGCTGATGTTGTGCTCTGCAACTTCCCTGTTGGCAACACACGTTTGTAAGACTGCAAACACAATGACCAGCTGATACCAGCAGAGTCGAGCAGAGCATGAAGATCTTGTTGTGACGGTAAAACATGACTATTTTTTAAACTGCAATGCTTTATCTTCTTAGTAAGGACTAATGAATGAATACACATAACAATTTCTAATCCATTTATGTATGTGCGTCTGAAAGAAAAAAACATATCGGCCAATATATCAGATTTTTTAAATCACCAAATGTTGGCATAGGTCTTAAAAATCCTATATCGTGCAGACTCTAAGCTGCACGTGTAACTATCTGCTTATATCCTTGAACTGAAGCTCACATCAAGTTTTACTTTTACAGTATTATGCGTATTTTTTTTTTAACTGACATGCATAACAGCTGGAGAGGAAGCTGAGGAAGTGCGCAGGTGGGCTTATTGGAGTGTAAACTGTCATTCGTGCCAAAGCGCACAATAAGGAACAAACAGTTCAGTGCAAACTGAATAATTAAACACAACTGACTGCATCTCCAAACACACTTTTCACTTCAATCAAACTCTCCTCTTACACTTACAGTCTTAAAGACGATTGAGTCGTCTATGACAAGATGCGTGACAGAAAAACTTTAAACCACCTGAAACAATTTATCTTTTGACAAAGAAAATTGTCGTTTCAGGTATAAAGCTGTAATTTTGATTTCAAACTGTAACAGCAGATACGCTCGTGGCACTGTAACTTGATTTATCCGACATAAGAGACAATAAAAAATGATTAAGGCCCCCAGCACAGCACATCCAAACATTCAGTACCTGTTTAAGCAGCATTCGGAGATGAGCCTGCACAGCTCCCGAGTAATGCTCCCCTCTGCAGCTCTGTGAGCTGTAATATGAGTGTTGGGCCATGTCCGCAACAGTATCCACTGACTGGTGTCCTGTGGTGCCTTGATGCATTGTGTGGAGGACTGGATTGCAGAGACAAACAGCAAACAGTTAATGATTTTATTCAGGCACCAAAGTCAAACACTATAGGCCTATATTAACCTCGATGGTGGGTATCAGTCTATAATCAAACCAGATGACAGTATCTGATATTTGTTGGTCATTGTCAGATCAATTTATGAACAAAATACATGTTCAAAGCTAATATGATGAAAGACATTTTTTCATGTCTCTGGCACAAAGGGTGGGATAAAAGCATCGCTCACAGCACTGTAACTTGATTTATCTTATATAACAGTCAATAAAAGATGATTAAAGCACCAGCACAGCGCATCCAGGCATTCAATAAACAAAAGGAAGTTAACTGTTGTTATACTGAAATTATATATTTAAAATTCTCCTTTTTGAAGTTTCTGTGCTAACTTTTAGACAAAACCTTTTATGCTTCAATGCATGTTTTGAAGTCCCAAAAAAGAGAGAGAGAAAGTATAAAATACTCTAATTACTCACGTGTATTTTGGACACAGGAAACAAAACATTACTGTTGATGCTATCTCACACTGGATTCCTCAGGTAGCAAAGCTCCAGACATCACCTCTCTCTTTCTTGAACTATAGAAACTGCAGGCAGAAATTCTCTCGATGAAATAGTGAATTAACCAGTAACACATTTAACAGTAAAATCAAGAGTAATGCATTTATAAAACATGGCCTCAAAACTTCCAGTTTATACACTGACCAGTCACTTCATTAAGTACACCTTGGACACCCGTTTGCCTTCAGGACTGCCTTCATTCTTTGTGGCACACATTCAATATTCCTCCCTTAACACAGCACATGATCCAGCTAGAAGCAGCCATCATAGAGATGTACATGGTTGGCAAAAATACTCAGGTGGGATGTGGAATTTAAATGATGCTCATTTGGTAAAGGGGCCTAAAGTGTGCCAAAAACCATTACACACCATTATACCAGCAGCAGCAGCAGCCTGAACCATTAACACAAAGCAGGATGAATCCCTGCTTCATGGTTTTTACTCCAAATTCTGACCTTGACAATTACATGTCAAAGCAGGCTCCGGGCAACATTTTTCCAGTCTTCTGTCCAAGTTTGGTGAGCCTGTGAGAATTCTAGCCTCAGTTTCTTGATCTTAGCTGAGATGGCACCTGGTGTGGTCGCTGCTGTAGCCCATTTTCTTCAAGTGTTGATGTGTTTTGAGTTTAGAGTAACTCTGTGATGAGTTATTTAAATTTTTATTGCCTTCCTGTTTGCTTTTTCTTTGACTTCTAGCATCAACAAGACATTTTCACCCAGAGAACTGACGCTCACCGGATATCGACTCTTTTTTGGTACCATCCTCTGGAAACCCTAAAGATGCTTGTGTGGGAAAATCACAGTCAACCAGCAGTTTCTGAAATGCTTGGACCAGCCTGTCCAGCCCCAACAGCAATGCCACATTCATAGTCACTTAAATCACCCTTATTCTGATGCTCAGTTTAGTGAACTTCAGCAGGTCGTCTTGGCTATGTCTGCATGGGTAAATGCACTGAGCTGCTGCCATAGGCTGATTTAACGTCTGTGTTGACAATGTAGTAACCAGTGAGTGTATGTGGGTAGTGATGTGCATCATAGCTCTTTTTTTTTTTTTAAAAAAATAGTAGATGTTTAAGCAAACTTTAAAAATGTCTGAAGCCTGTTTTAGATATTGGGATGGGGATGTAAACTGTCGAAAAATAACAGGATTTTCAATAAAAGAAAGAGCTGGCTGAATGTAGTTGTCTTGCACGCCTCCTTGTATGGCTATTAATACACGTTTATAACAGGAGACAGGGACTTTTAACGCAATGTATACTTACAACATTTAAAATTAATAATCCACTATCTTAAAAAAACCCAAAAACAAAACAGACTGTTCATTTATTTCAGTGTAAAGTAAAAAGAAGTAGGACACATTTCCACTGTCCTCTCACAGCGGGGAGGCTTCGACGTTAGCCCAGCCCATCAGCGATGCTAAGGAAGTAGCATTGTTTACAGGGGCAGGACGTGAGCATGGAGCAAAAGTGAAACTAGAAGCCTTCTAAACCGACTCTGTTGACTTGAGACAAACACCAAAAGGCAGCTATGTATAACCTCGACTAGATGGTAAGGGGAGAGAGAGCATGAAAATGGGTTTACAAGGTGAAGAAACGAAGACTTCAGTTTTGCTAACGCTGCTTGTGTGGGCGCTGAGAGGTTTCAGTGGATGCTAACGTAACTTGTTCACCTGAGTCGTTTTTAAAGGTCTTTAACGCGTTTAAAGGAAGTAACTATGACTAAGAATTAACTGTAACAAAGCTTAATTGTTTCTTGTTAAGCTTTCTACCTCCTCTCGGTGAGTTTGTACCGTAAACACCTGTTGTTTGCCTCTCTGTGATGCTGCCAGGTGAGATATGGATTTCCTGACGCTGTTTGGTATTTACGTCGTGGTGGTGCTCACATGCATAGCTCTAGTGTGCAGATACTCCGGCCAGCAACACAGCCCCCTTAATTCACTCTACAGCTTTGCATTAAAGGTAAGAAAAGAGCAGAAACAGGATGAGTATGAAGCTTTTCTTTTCATGCAATTCCAAAGACCGACACTCTGTGGCGCTGTTGTCTCAATATAAAGAAAACCTATCCACTCCACTTACAACTATGTGCTTTTTTCACAGAGACTTGCATCGATTACTCCAAAATGGCTGCAGAAGTTTTCACAGTGGACTTTGCACAGACTCTTCCATCAGAGGTTTGTAGTTCTCTCTTAGCGTTTACAGAGTTTAATGTTTATTTAAGGCTTGATTCAGTGTTATTTGAATTTGACTGCAGGAGCAACGCGTTCATATACCTGCACATCCTGCTGGAGGGCGCCGTGTATGCAGAGTTCACTTACGAGGTGTTTGGCTTCTGTAGGGAGATGGACACCACTCTGATCAGCCTATCTGTGCCTTATATCCTGTTGGCCATCAAGACCTTCTTCTTCTACCTCTGCATCAAGACAGACCCAGGTTCATTTTAGTTTGACCACATCTTGTTTAAATGTGTGGTGGTGGTGTCAGCAATGGCAGTGTGTTATCTCACTTCTCTCCATCTGTCAGGCACAGTGACAAAGAAGAAAGTTGCCGGTCAGCTGCACATCTATTCGTACGACAGGAGATTGTTTCACCCGGGAATCTCATGTTCGACTTGCCAGCTTGTCAAACCAGCCCGCTCGAAACACTGTAGTGAGTGCTTTTTAATTTGTCAATGTCAGCACCTGAGGTACTGGGAGAAAAAGAAAGGTAGCGTGTCTCAGTGCTGACTGTAACTCCTCCTGTGATTCAGGGGTCTGCAACAGGTGTGTGCAGCGTTTCGACCACCACTGCGTCTGGGTGAACAACTGCATCGGTGCTCAGAACACACGTTACTTCCTGCTTTACCTCTTCAGCGTCTGTGCCATGGCGTGCGACATCGCCCTGTTAACGGTGGACATGCTGCTTCATGTCGTGCTGCGCACAGGGCTCCTGGGGGCCAGTTACTTAGATGAGAACGGCCAACGGCAGCCAGCGGGATTTCTGTTTGTCGTGCAGGTACTGCTGACACACTGAATATTGCACACAGCTGTTTTTGCTTCTAACTGGAATTGAATTTTAATCACCCGCCCCTCCTCCCACTTTTTTCTTCCAGCATCTCTTCCTTACTTTTCCCCGAATTGTCTTCATGCTGGGCTTCTTACTCTTTGTATTCTTCCTCCTGGCGGGTTACACCATGTTCCATTCCTTTCTTGCTGTTGTGAACCAGACCTCCAATGAGTGGTACAAAAGTCGAGGCTACGTTTGCCAGCACTGCCACCCATCTACAGCGGCCGATATTCTCTGTAGCCCCGTCCCAGATCACTCTAAAAGATACTACTACAGCAGGGGGGTCCTCCGAAATCTGGGGGAGATTTTCTTCCCTCCACGGCCTGTTCAGAAAAAAGACAATTGATTGGTTACATTTACTGTCTACGATAACTACTGTAAACACTACTGGAAAATAAAGTTTATTGGTTTCTTTATGGCCTCTGGTTTGTGAATTGCTGATTGTTTTAATTAACTGTTGCAGCTACAAGCTTACCAAATCAAACACTTAGAGGTAGCTTCTATGATTATGTTAAAGCACAAAGTAGCTGCTGCTTGTGGGATTAATGGGGATGTATTTACACAAATTATTTTGATGGCTGAGGAGGGTTTTTTTTTTTTAATGTTATTACGTTTAACTTCTTATGACCAGTATGTTGGAGTAATGAAGTCACAATAATATAACATTGAAAAGAAAAATCTGACCCTACCTTGGAACTTCAGCTAAATGTAGGGAGCGTGTTTCCAGTCAACACTGAACAAAAAAAAAATAGATAAAAATCAGCTATACATCCAGTGTTCTGATTTTTTTTTCTTAAACTTTATTAAAACCACGATACAAAGTAACAACAATTAAAAAAAATCAGAACATGGGTTAGAAAACAAATGTGTTTGCTGATTGAGTTATTCGCACAACAAATCATCATCATAAAGCACCTGTTCTTCTCATTTAAAAAAAAAAGAAGATTTTATTACTTTAATTTTATCAAAGCGGAAGTTTGATCGGACTTCTTAGTGTGTGGCTCCTGTCACTTTAAGCCGGTGCGGAAGTAGTCGCTGCATTGATGCAACACCCGGCGGTCAGAAGGTCAGGCTGCTTCTCCGGAGCTCCTCACACAGCACACCAAAACCGGTTGTTTTGACCGGTTATTAACGGTTAACAGTTACAGCTTGCATCTTTGACTCCTGACATAGCGCTACTACTTTACTCGAGTAAGTATCGTGACATTAGCGGCTTTTTTCCCCGGCGAGGAAAGCAACGTCCAGTAGCCGATAAAGCTTCCCGTTTTTACATTTCTTCACGCTCCGTTCACCGCAGTCTTCCCCGATGTCTGTGTCAAAATGCACCCGGCTGAGTGGAGCTCTGGTGAAGCAGCTACTGGACTCTGTGGACAGCATCCTGTTCGACTGCGACGGCGTCATCTGGCGGGGGGACCAGGCCATTCCCGGAGCTCCTCAAGTCATAAACCTTCTCAAGGAAAAGGGCAAGAGGGTGTTCTTCGTCACTAACAATAGCACCAAGTCCAGGAAAATGTACGCCGATAAAATGACCGCACTCGGCTTCGACGTGACGGAAGATGAAGTGTTCGGGACCGCGTACTGCTGCGCTATGTACCTGAAAACGGTCTGCGAGCTGGAGGGCAAAGTGTACCTGATAGGAAGCAACGCGATGAGGCAGGAGCTGGAGGCGGTGGGGATCCAGCAGACCGGGGTGGGACCCGACCACATCTGCGGGAAGCCGATTGACTGGGCCAACGTGCCCTTGGACCCCGAGGTGAAGGCGGTGGTGGTCGGTTTCGATGAGCATTTCAGTTACATGAAATTGAACCGAGCCATGCAGTATCTGACCCAGCAGGGCTGTCTGTTTGTGGGGACCAACAGGGACACCAGGCTGCCCCTGGAAGGAGGCAAGGCCGTCGCAGGTAAACAGTTACTCTGCACTTTGTTCCATTTAACGCATTTTTAAAACCTTTTATTTGCTTTTATTTAGGTCAGAAAATCCACAGAACTGTTTTCAGGGTGATGTCAGCACAAGGGATTTATTGTTCAGCCTTGTTTAACCCTAAACAGATGTTCGAACACCTGAATAGAGGCAGTGCTGAGGCTTTTAAGTTTATTGGCAACAATTTATTTTCAATTTTTTACTTTCCTGTCAATCTGAACAGACCTGTTCTGTTGGATTAAAGAGTAAACGGTCACCTCACCCACTGACTGTCACTCTTAACCTTCAGGTACTGGCTGTCTGCTTCAGGCCGTTGAGACGGCAGCCCAGCGTGAGGCCCAGACTGTTGGGAAGCCCAATCACTTCATGTTCGACTGTGTGGCCTCCCAGTTTGGTGTGAAAGCCGACCGTTGCCTGATGGTCGGTGACCGTCTGGATACTGACATCTTGCTGGGCTCCAACTGCGGCCTGAAGACCCTTCTAACCCTCACGGGGGTCAGCACTGTGGCAGATGCCGAAGCCCATCTGAAAAGTGGCTGCCCAGAGAGGCAGGGGATGGTGCCGGATTACTACGTGGAGAGCATCGCGGACCTCCTTCCAGCTCTGCAGGGATGAGACTGAGAAACCTGCACAACACTCAGGATCCAGTGTTTTTTGTTTTGTTTTTTTCTTTTAAAAAGGGAATTTTTTTGTTTTGTGTTGTTTTCTGCTGCTTCAGCACTGGAACAGCACTTACCTGCTTGGACAGGAGACTAAAGCTATATATATCTATATTTTATTTTATCTGCTAAACCTAATTTTAATATGTTTTAAGTGATTATTAACAGCGTGAGAACAATAATCAGTATTTTTTCAATGTATTTAAGCGTTGAGTTACGCTGCAAAAATGAGTGTGTTCCTTTTCTTTTTAAAAAAAGATGTCAGTGAACTATAAAGGCCCTCACCAGATATGCAATGTAACCTCTTGAGCAACTACAAGTCAAACTTGGGAAGAGAAGTGAGCACACATGAAGTGTCAACAGTTTAGTAATAAGGTTTACATCATTGTTCCAACGGGCAAAATCAGACTGAAAGGCGCTGAACTTGAGCTTTGTTTGTTCTGTATTCTGAGACCTCAACACAATGTTCCGATATCTGCATTTAGATTCAAGGGATTGTGCAAGAGTAATATTTGGATCCGTCATGTTATTTATTACTTCATAAAACAATCACATTAACATTTTAAAAAAATGTCTGACTTTCCTTAACGGTAAGTTTCATATACAAAAAAGACATGTTAAACTCAAAAATAAACTATTTTTACATGATGTACCATACCCTCTGCCTGATTCATGTTTCTTGTTTTTCAACACATTCACTGATTTCCTGATTATTACTTTTAAAATTGTTGAAACGTCTTATTTTTGGGTGGTTTTAATTTTCATATAGAAGATGCTACAGCAAAATTCATCAGCTTGATAGACTATTGACTAGGACATGTCCTTCAGTGTTCATAGTAAACACGAATTGTTTTCATGCATTTGCACAACATCTCTAAAATGCATGCACAGGGACTAGAAAGAGCATATTTCTCCTATCACTGGCTCCAAGTTAGATCCAGAATCTAATCTAAAATCCTTCTCCACACATACAAGGTCTTGAATAATCAGGCCTTATCTTTTGTTGAAGACTTCATAGTACCGTATCACCCCAGTAGAGCACTTCACTCAGACTGGTAGCCTACGTGTGGCTATTTAGAGATAGAATAGGAGGCAGAGCCTCCAGCTTCCCGTTTGGGTTAGGGAGATAGACACCCACTCTGCTTTTAAGATTAGACTTAAAATCTTCCTTTTTGCTAAAGCTTATAGTTGGGGCTTGTTAAGGTGACCCTGAACCCTCCTTTAATTATGCTGCAGTGGTCTAGGCTGCTGGGGGCTCCCATGATGCACTGAGCGTTTCTTTTTCACACAGTGTGTTTATAAATCACTCTGTATTTCACCATTAGTTATTATTCATCTCTGGCTCTCTTTCGCAGTGTGTCAAACTCACAGTGTGTCAACAAAGAACACGTTTTACATGCTGTTTTTAATCTAGTCCTGAACATGAAGTCCATTTTTTCTGGCCACTTGTGTGTTCTTTTTTATTCACTTACGATTTGAATCCTGTTACTGGTTAACATATAAATACAGAAAAATATTTTTTATCATCTTTCTGCACATAGGTTTTCTGTTGTTTTTAACACTGATAACGCCTTCCCCCTTTCCTGGACAGCCATGTAAATTCAATTGTGCATTCTTCCTTTTAAAACCAGAAATGGCCCCTCTGCTAAATCCTTACCCTGGATGAGTAACAGTATTAATAATTGATAGCATTCAACAGTGGAACGTTTGGACCAGGCAGACGGTGTGGTAGATGCCTTGATTATTATAATTTACTGTCTTAAAAGCTGAAAAAAGGAGACAGTCAAAGTTCTTTAACTTTGTGAAGACATTTCACTTCTTATCCAAGAGGCTTCTTCACTTATAAAACACAAAACTGGAAAGTCCTAGGTCTTTAACCCCGACTGGGGTTTGTTCCCTTGGAGGATTATGTGTTTCACCACAAGAGCCAAGGTGTGAATAAGTTAAGGATGAAACCACTCAAAGACATCGTTCTACTCTATGGCTTATTGAGGTCACCTGAGGCATGGCGTGAGTGGGGATTGAAGCTTCTGGGAAGGGTTCTCAAGACTGCATTGTAGGTGGCTGACAGCTGGTGTCATAAGTCACAACCTCTGTTCAGTGAGGGTTGTGCACAGCTGATATAGATAGACTCCTTTACTCCTGAACCTAACTCCTGTGGATGCTGTTGATACCTTTGAAAAGAAACTCAAGAACCACCTGTGATGGCATGCCTTTAGTTAGTTGTATCTGTTTATAGCATTTTAGTTGTTGTATCTTATTCTGTAAAGCACTTTGTGACCTTGCTTCCTGTAAAGCTCTATATAAACAAACCTTACATACTTACTTCCTCGTTGCTTTAGGTTTAGAGCTTCTCTCAAAGTCCTCAGTCACCTTGAGCTGTCATCGGCTGGATGCAGCACCAGCGGCAGCATATCACCCCTCACCTGACGAGAGAGGCTTCCCAGCCCGTGCCTGCCTTACCTCTTTGTCCATTGTTTGGACTGTTGGGGAGAAGCCAGTTCCTCTCGTGTAAGTGTATGTTGGAGCAAGGGTGAAAAGGAGTGGGGGGACAGGGGCAATAAAGAGATGGATCATGTTAAAGAGGTGTATTAAGCCACATTAGAGAAGACATGAAAAAAAAATGAAGGTAATTTCTGGAAGGCAAAACTTGGAAATTGAGTTTGGCGAGCTTAGGAAGTTTTGGGTGAAGCGTGACTTCTTTTTCCCCGTTTTTTGGGGGGAGGGAATCTGTGAGACTTGAGGAGGGGATGAGGGGAGGGGGAGGTGTGAGGTTTGTGAGGACAAAGAAAAGAGAAGCCGGTCAGGTGTGCCGAGTCTCAGTCCAGTGCTGGTCATGACCACAGCTCCATGCCGGTAGCTACGAGACGGGAGCAGACCGAGTGAGGAGCCGCCAAGGGACACAGCGATGGTGAGGTGCTGGAAGCGTTCAGAAAACTGCCTGGAGGAAGAAGAGTGCACGGTAAGCGCGTTACAGACAAGATGGAAGATTTGAAATAGCTGGGATATGTTGGTTACTTACAGACCCCACTTTTGTTGTATTACAAGTTTACAAGTTTATTGCTGGGTGGGTTCCTGTTCTGCCACAGCCTGGGATTTAAATACCCCAAATAACCATCAAATAGGTTTTTTAAAGCCTGTTGCTGGTTCATGTGTTCTCAGGATGGGGGCCCTGAGGAGTCCCCTTTGTTCCACTTCCCGCACAAGGCATTCTGGGTCAGCCTCTCAGCCTGCCTGCTCCTGGTCATCCTCGCCCTGGGTTTGACGGGGCACTTCGGGAGGTCTCAGCCTCACACTCAGGTATGACGCACACCTTCCCTTATCATGCCCCGGTTTACATTTTCCAACTTCTGATTTACAAATCTCTGTTTTTTCAGCCTTTGCAGACTGTGAGGTTCACTGTTTCAGATCAGACTGGCGCGCTTATCAACCAGTCAGCAGTTGTTGACCAGCAGAATGACTTGGTGACCTTCTCTGTGACCTCGTCGCTGAATCAGACGTCCACTGTGCTCTTTGATATAAAACATGTATGTCCAGATGACTTGAATTATTCTGAATAATTAGAAAAAAGGGGGAACATCTGCGAGTTATGATGGGTAAATGTGTTTCTGTGTTTCAGAGTCTGATCTGCTACAAGCCCGTCAGCCAGGAGAGATGCTTCCTGAGAAAGATGGAGCAGTCAGACTACAAGAATGTGAACTCCGTCCTCCACGAGACGGCACGCAAGGTAGCGGGCAGGGGACATGTTATATAATATGGTCTTCCCCACTGCATTACTGCATTACGAGAGACATCAAAGTGCACCAGGCATATTAAGAAAAAGTTGCCCTTTTAGCTCTGCCAGGTGTTTCTAAGGTAGCAGCCGCACTACTGTGTGAACTGGCATTTCAGTGCACTGCACCACTGAGCCAGGACTTGGTGGTTTTGCATGACTTTGTTGGGTACGCCGTACAAAGAGAGAGGTGAAGCGTACAGGGCCTTGAAGAGCCTCATAGTCTGTCTCTCTTACTCCGATGGCTGAATTCCTCAGCACATCTGATCCCTTCAGCCCCCTCGGCGTGCCCGAGGATATTCTTACAGGAGGTTACGGCAGCGAGCCCGAGCCTTGGCCTGGGCACAATGGCCGCTCTGTGTGAGGGCTTTTCAACTTTTAAGGCGCTTCTTTTTGGATTAAAATACAGGTTGATGCATTAAAGGGCCAGCGTGTATCTGCTTGTTGACAAATGCCTGGATCTTGAACACTGACATCCAGTCTTTAAAACGTTTTCATCTGTGTCATTATCTGATTCTTAATTATGAATTGACAATATGATCAGGTGAATGGTGCTGGCCCTGGATGAATGGAGACCTTGAGATGAGTTGTGGGACCTTGGAGGTAAACTGAGAGGGACTTCTTATCATCTTTTTACACAATACCCAAGTTCCTCGTCTCAGAAGCTGCTTTTCTGTGATCCATGGTGTCACATATCTCATACAGGCTCTGTGTATTCAAACGTAGCTGCTGTAGCCATTTAATCTATGATATTGGGGCTAGCAGATGTGGCTTGTTTGTGCCAAGGCACAATGGTCTTATTGGTTCTTTTTAACAGAAAAGGAAAACTGGTTGCTGTGTGAGCTACTCGAGCACAACAGGACTTTAAGCGGTTTGTTATCAGAGCCAATCAGAGTTGTAAGAGGTGCAATTACGCACAGTGTTTGGGGTGAAATCGAGCACAAATTCAAAGTTGGCCTCGTCAGTGTAGATTTCAGGCTAATAGGAGCTCAAGTTTCCATCTTTTTTTCTCGCTTTTTCTCCTTTATGAGTTTAATATGATAAAATAAGAACTCTTTGTTGTGGATATTGATACTGCGGTGCTGTCCTCGGCAGAGCCAGTTCCAGCTGTCTGGGAATGAGACCCAGAGGCAGATGGAGTTCCTGGGAGTCCTGGCAGCCAGTCAGGTGAATGTGTCCTCGCTGGAGGAGCCTCTCCAGGCCCTGTGTCAGGACAGGTCGGTCCACTGGACCAGGAGGACCGAGGGTGAGGGGACTGCTTTGGCTCAAACGTCAAACGTTCAAAAAAAAAAGCTTTACAATTATTCTGATAAGGTTTAGGAAAAAAAGTTAAACTAGTGAAAAAACAAAGCTGATATATTTTGAATTTTACCTGTTGTCAACAAATCCTCATGTTTTCACTGCGTGACATCTTTTTGCATTATTAGTGGTGGGATATCAATAGTATCAGTATCAATACATCCAAATATCAGTAGTATCGATACCAGCTTTAGTATCGATACTGGATTGATACTTTGTTTCTATCCTCTATCCTCTCAGTATGTAGCTCACTGAATTGTGGTGAGAAAAGTATTTTTTTGGGATATGAAAGAATATACCTCAAACATGCACCATGAAAAATGTCTGAACCGGTTTGTGTCGACTGTCACACACATCAACAACAGAAGGTGACCTAAAGTGCTTTAGGAACAGGTACATTTCAAAATACATGACCACCACGAAAGGGTTGTTATACTGATTAACTCATTTAACTAACTATTGTAGACAGTAAAAAATTACAGTGATTTAGTGGCCATTAAAATGTGTTCAGAATATACAAATTGATGATTGATCTCACAGACCACACACACTGCTCTCCCCTACATAAGCTACCTTTACGGGTTAAGTATCGATATCTGCAATACTGATCTTGTATATATTTAGTATCGGATCAATACCAAAATTTGAAGTTTTGCACGGCTCAAAGATCAAATGCGCATTAATTCGAAGCTGAAAATATCTCCCAAAATATCTAATGATTTAATCCTGAGTTATGTTTTCTGAATAACTAAAAAAAACAGTGTGCTGCATTTCTCCTAAACTTACACTTTCAGGAAAAATGAACTGGCGTCAGGCTCAGTTCCTCAGGAAAGTCAGAACATTTTACGGGCTCTGGATTTTTGATGAAATATGTCTTTATTTGGAACATAGGCTTTAAAAACTGGTTTCACAATTTCTGATACTGTTTGACAAAGCTGCACCAAAGAGCACCGCGGAGTCTTTTACTCTGACGATGATCCCCTTTAATATTCAGAAAACAGTGGAATTTTCTATAACCACCTCAGAGCTGTTCCCTATTAGTTTCATAGACTCATTTATGAATCGACTCTTTTTTCCAGACACCTGAGTCACAAATTGGGAGAACAGAACAGAAATTATGCTGAAGTTTTCACACAAGGGCTCATTTGTCAGGGTCACCGGAGCCTGCGCGCAGAGAGGTTTTTCAATTAGCCCTGCGGCCGCTCCGCAACGCAGCAGCGTGTCAGGCTGAAACCTGATTCGTGGCCTAATGTGACCTTTCCACAGGGTGAAAGTCTTTTTATGTACTTTACTGTGTGCTCCCTCAACAGCATGTACATGAGCCCATGCTGAACACCAAACTAAATCTGGCTGCTTTTAAACCATGAATGATTCATGCAAATGACTGCATTTCTAAATGATTTGTTTTCAAGTGACACTTGAATCTAAATTTGTATTTTTTAATGAGTCACATGACCTCTCATTTTCTCAGGCCCAGGCAAACAGAGGTTGGTCTACTTCTGCATCGACATCTGCTTCCCCAGCAACATCTGCGTGTCCGTGTGCTTCTACTACCTTCCAGAGTGACTCTGCATTCTCTCTCGATCCTCCCGGCAAAAGATCAGGGAAACAAAGTTGTCTTTTTTTTTTTTTTTTTTGGCTCCCTCTTCAAGAACAAAAGCGAGCTTTGACTGTTTCCTTTGTGCCATACAGCCACCTGTAAACCATTTTCTTCCTTCCGAGAAAGAAGTGAGCTGGAGACGGGCTGTCACAGTTATCGCCAAATCCCCATCATCACTCTCTTCATGTATAATACCCTCTCTGGTGGCACGCTTCAGAGATTAAAGAAGAAAGAACCCCCGCTCCCCCTTTTTTGTTGTAAATGCCTCTAACTGTATGTCCTGTAACGGACTGCTGTGTGTAACCGTTCCTGTTACAATGTGACTGTTTTGTTCTGAGAATAAAAGACACAACCTGTTGGGTATAAAGACATTTCTGTACACCATTTATTCAGCAGTCCACCTCCACATGACGAAGAACAGAACAGCTGTTCAAATAAATCATACATAGAGTAAGAGTAAGTCTGCTGCACACACAAAGCACCTGTGATTAATGTGGTCTTTTTTACAATAAATACAGCGCTCTGTAAAAACAGAGCTTTGCAATTTGAATTAAAAAAAAACAAACTATTATGTCTGCCTCGTCATTGGCAGATTTCTTTCTGTACGTCTGTGGAAACAAAATAGGTCCATTAAAACAGATTTTAGCTTTACAGATTTTTATTTTGGCTGTGTCGCTCTGCATATATGCCAGAGATGGCCACTGTGCACGCTTCCCCGAGTCGATTGTTGTACTGGCGCTGACATACGCGACATGAGTGGCATCCTCATAAGAGTCTTTAGTTCCTGTCTGACAACCTTTTATCTCTTCCTTCTGCTTCCTCCTCCTCCTCCTTCTCAGCCGAGCACGCTGTCATTAAAGGCCAGACACACCACGGCCTTCTGGTGGCCGCTGTATTCCCTTTTGATCTCACCAGTTTCCACGCACCACAGGCGAGCCAGGTTGTCTGAGGAGGCTGTGGAGTGAGTGAAAAAGTAGAATTAAAACAAAGCAATGTCTAGCCTTACATGAAAGTGTCTAAAAGTAAAAAAAAAATCATAATAATGTTTAAACCATTTTAAACCCCTTTTACATAATTCCAGATGTAATGGCAGGGCAGGGGTTAGTATGACAAATGAGGACAAAAATCAGAAAATGAGACGTCCTTTTTATCTTACAAACAGCCACATTTCACATCTGCAGCCCTCAGATGGATTGCAATGTTTTACTTTAACAACTCTTATTCAGTTTTGAGATCTGGTGTTGCAGTGTGCTGCTGTACGGACCTGTAACAATATACTGCGAGTCTCCGGAGAAAGCGCAGTCCCACATCCAGCCTCTGGATGTTTCTCCCGGATTATTGCTCTTGATGCTGAGCTCCGTCATCAGTGAGAAATTGGACGTCCTCCAGATCTTACACGTCTGGTCTGCCGAGCAGGTGGCCAGCAGCCTGGAGGCGACGACGAATGCAAAATGTCAAGTTGTATTTTCGGTGGGGAACTGAGGGGTAAATTGGAGAAAAAGGTTCACTCACGTGGAATCGGGGCTGAACTTGCAGCGGAGGGAATAGCGTTTGTGTGCAGGGATCTTGGTCTTGGGAATGAGCTGAGTCACTTCATCCCCGATGCCTCCAGCGAGGTTCCACACATAACAGTTTCCCTGTAAAAGAGAGCCGGGGGGGAAACAAGGTTTTCATTAATATAACATGCTATAAAAGAGTGAATGTATTATCCTGCGCCACATATGCTGCAGATTCTTTTAGGCAACTGACCGAGCTGTTGACTGCTGCCATGTAACTCGCATCTGGGTCGATGTGAACTGAATTGATTGAGACCTCCGGCTCTGGAATCAGCTGCTCATTATGGTCTGTCTTCAGATCCCAGATATGGATCACTCCACTCTGGTCTCCAACTATCAACTCTGCCTAAAAAAACATAATGAAATCTTCGGCATTAAGTACAAATGCGCCAGATAGTAACCAAGAGCACAGCCTCACCTGATTCATCTGTGTGTACTGAGTGCCTCACCTGGTTAGGATGCAAGCACACGCAGTTGATCGGAGCGTTTACTTGGAAGATCCTCTGACACTGCAGATTTCTTGACCTACAAGGTAGAGCAGGGATCAGAGTTTAGTTTGCTGATCATTAAATAAACAAAGACCAGTGAGCTTGTCCTTTAGTACCTCAGATCCCATATGCGAGCCATGCAGTCCTCTCCTCCTGTGTACATCCAGCGTCCATCTTCGTGGAAGCCCACAGACGTGATGTTCTTGCTAACTCCATCGTAGTTGATGACCGGGTTGGGGTTGTTGGAGTTCAAGTCGTACATGCGGATATGCTGATAACCTTGAAAGCACAATGCAAACATTACTATGAAGCAAAGTAACATTAAGGTGAGAAATGAGAAAAAGGATTGTGGGGAAAATTGTAACCAACCTGCAGCTGCAATCATACTTCTGTCAGGTGTGACCTCGAGGGAATTTACTTGCTGAGAGTAAATGTTAAGGAAGTGGACAATGTAGGTTGCTGCTGAAGTTAAAGCAAGTGGAAGAGTGTCTGGAGAGAGAAAGAATGAAAGTCAGCAGAAGCAAGACAGAATACATGTGTGAATGAGAGAGAGACAGCCATAACAGTGAAGGTAGCTGAGTTTAGATACCTGAAGTCAACCAACTAAAGTAAGAGACAGTCCGCAAGAGAGATGACAAAGAGTGAGCAGGCAGGCTGGAGAATGTGGGGATGAGTGTCAGAAGGATAGCAGCAAGAGTGAAAGTGAAGGTTTATAAGATGGTAGTGAGACCTGGTATGATGTGTGGTTTAGTGATGGTGACACTGACAAAAAGACATGAAACAGAGCTGGATGTGGTAGAAATGAAGATTTCAAGATTCATTCGGAGTAAAGACAGCGGTTTGGAGACAGGTTAGAGGCGAGGCTGAAATGGTTTGGACATATGCAGAGGAGAGACAGTGTAAATGAGACCTGTGTAGTGTGAATATGGAGCTGCCAGGCAGGAGGAAAACAGGAAGACCACAGAAGAGATTCTTGGATGTAGTGAAGAAGGACATGCAGAGGGTTGGTGTGACAAAAGAGGAGGCCAGGGACAATGTGAGATGAAGGCAATTAACCCACTGTGGCAAACCCTAAAGGGTTTATAGAAGATCTATAAACACAGAACTAAAACAAAAGCACTTTTTGCGTTCACGTGGATTTTTGTGAGAAGCTATAGATAACATCTGATTAACTTTGAACTTAAAACCTGAGATTTATAAATGGTCATAAGCTATAATTATTCAAACATGACAGTACACATTCTGCGTAAGCCTCCATATATCAGGGTAAGGATACTGAGTCCTGGTGCTGGACCGTCCTGGTGCAGATCCCGCTGTGGGCCTGCCAGAAGCGTACAGTGTGGTCGTATCCAGCCGTGGCCAGAATGACCGGGTCGCTACCCACCGTCCCCTGATTCACATTCATGACGAACTCCTGGCGGATACTGCAGGGAAATTCAATTTGCAACAATTAAAGTAAAATACAAAACACAGCTAAAGCACAAAAAAGGGTTAAACTGTTAACGTATCATAAGCTAACTTTAGCAAAAGAGGCTAGCCAAACTTTGCTGTGCAATAAACAATAAACGTTTTCTAGTATGAAACCATTAGATCCCTTAACTGTAACAACACAGCAATACTACCGTATTAAAAGGACAAATTTCTTTAGTTCCCTTTGTTGTTGTCAGTGTTGAAGTCAGCCAAGAAGTACGTCTCTTTAACGCGTCCCTTAGAAACATAATAGTGTTTCAAGAGTTCCGGTTTAATCACTAGATCAGTATTGCCCTCTGCTGGTGTGTCCACGAGGAATAGACATGCTGCAATTAAATACAATGATTTTCAAAGAAGTGTACACCAATAACTCATAATATTAATTAAGACTAAGCGGATCTCATTATGTAATGTTGCAACATCTTTTAATTTCAGCTTTATCAGCATCGTCTGGAAAGTTTCTTGTGTCAATATGGTGACATCTCAGTCCTAATACTCGGTACTAAAGTAAAAGAAAGTAAATAATAGAAAGTTGAAAAATGCCATTGAGTCAATAGGATTTAAGATGATCGCTTCTATCACTGTATCCTGTGTTATTCTAAGTACTACTAAACTTTTTGTACATTTCAAATGGCAAGGGTTGAATAGAAACATAGCTGGATGTATAGAAACATGCCAATATGGATACACGATTGTTGCGTAACTAGTAAGGTTTTTTTTTCGGTTTATAAAAAATTACAATCCAACCGCGTGACATCATCCTCTGTCTGTACAACAAGTTTCTCGAACCGCTCAGAAAAACCTCACAAATACTGTACTCTGTACCACAATCAACAGTAGCTGTAACAGGTACACATCTAGTATCAACTTGACAGTTATGAAAGACTCATTATTAACAATGTAAAAACAAAAATGAAACAAAAACTATTGCAAAATGATATAAAACTAAGACATTATAAATCAAAAATCGTCATGGTATATTGTCCCCTCATAGTTTCATATAGGATCTACCGTCTGGAATGCATTGATGTACAAAATATAAAATTATTAAGATTGAATTAAGATTGATCATTATCTAAAAATAAAAATCAAATAAACAACAACATAAAAACTCAGGTGATTAAAAAAAAAAAACCATGAGGCACAATCAATATGCTTACTATTTGTTTTTGTCCTAGTTTAGTATTTATTCCTAATTTTGTGTCAATTTTTGGTGTTTCTTTGGGGCAGATCCGGTTAGAAAAGCATTGCCAGTTAAGCAACATTTTGTACAAAAAGTTTAGGTGCTGTAAGCTTAAGCTTCAGTCTCCACCTTTTCAGCCAGTACTTTAATGATTAAAATATTAGCTTCAACACACCCGCTATCAATAGTTTCTTGCTCTTCGTTGTCAACATCCGGTTTCAGAATGGTTGCTGTTGGTTACAGCTTCACGTCAGAGTTTGGCTCATTTACCTTTGATTGGCCGAAGTCAAGGTGAAGAGGAGAATTCACAATCAGAAACCTGTGAGTCTGTTTGTGGGAAAAATGTAACTTAAGTGTTTTTGAAAATGTAAAAATGAACATTTTCAGAGTTAATTGTAATAAAGTGGTTTTAAATTTGTTTAAAATAAATTGTAGTATCATAATTACAGTACAATTTAGCACCACAGAAATGTACAGGTACAGAAATGTCCTCAAAGCATTGTTGGATTTTCTTTTGAGTGATTGATTGATTGATTTATTGACTGATTGATTGAGCTAAATTAGGAAAGAGTTTTCCAAGTTTTACTATTGTATGTTTACTGCTGAACCTGAGGATAACATGTTTTCAAACTGTTAAATGTTTATCTCCAGTGCCTATAGTTATTATTTAAAAGAGGCTAGTTAGTTAGCTAGCTAAGTTTATGATTGTGTGTCGCCTATTAAGTGTCATACTAACAGCCCCATCATGTAGCTTCCAATGACTGTAGCTTTAGGCTAACGCGAAGTCACTAAAATGTTAGCATGTCGTCTAAATAAGGTACACTTAAGATTAATGTCACTGCTCTTCCGGACATACAACTTAAAACTGTCAAAAGTTGTCAATTAATTTCAGTGAGAACTACAGTAATTTTTATTTTATTTTATTTTTTACCTTTATTTGACAGCTTTATGTGACAACATGTCATTGGTTCTGACATGTTGCTAACACTCAGCTATCATTACCCAGGTTGATACTTTACACTTATTTTACATTTCACAGTAACTGGTACAGGTGTCATGCCAAACATTAATCCTATGATTTTATGTGTGCGCGATTATTAGTTTTATTATTATTTGTCTAATATTTTTGTTATATTTCCAATTATTAATATAATTAATGAATTCTCCATCTAACACACTGTAAACACTGTAATAGTTACACCCTTTTTGCACACTTTTCTACTCGGTAATATTCCTGTCAATGTTCTTGATATTTATTTATTATCACCTTTGTCAATCCTTGATATTTATTATTGAGTGATTTGTATATATTGTGCTATTTCTTCAATTTGCAAATCTGCGACATATTGTTTTGTTAAATAGTCTAGTCTGTTTCTGTTACTGTATTGGAGCAAATGTAACCCACATAATTTCCTTTGGGATTAATAAAGTATACTGGTTCTGATTTTGACTGATTGACCTGTTTTGCAAGGATCCTTGCAAATAGCTGTGCGCTATTTTAACTACTCTGTATTCTACATTATAATCAATACAGATTCTTTTGGCCACTGGATTTCTGCTGCACACTCGGCATTTTTTATAACTTTCTTCAAATACATTTCAAGACATTTTTAGTGTCAATGGAAGTTTTTACCTGGATGATATAGTCACTTTGACAGAAACTGATTGCAGATATGTTTGAGAGCAACAGTTTCTGAAATA
This sequence comes from Neolamprologus brichardi, assembly GCF_056152115.1. Classification (NCBI taxonomy): domain Eukaryota; kingdom Metazoa; phylum Chordata; class Actinopteri; order Cichliformes; family Cichlidae; genus Neolamprologus; species Neolamprologus brichardi. Next base: position 7,721,905 of record NC_142111.1, read on the forward strand.
CTCAGACCAGCTCCTCTGGAGTCAACAATTAGCCACATTCAAAATCACTTAAATCCCCTTTGTTCTCTATTATGATAATCAGTTTAAATTCCCACTGTTATTCTTGACCATGCTTGCATTAATAAATCCACTGAGTTGCTGCCATGTGATTGTCTGATTAAGTATTTGACTTAAGGAGCAGTCGAACAGGTGTAATGAAATGTATCCAAACATTTAACAGAAAAATCCATATAAAGCCATCTCTATTAGTGTGGGACTACTTAACTTTTTTATGCAAGAAAACACCTCGCCATGCTCTTCATACTCTGAAAAATTATGCAGCAAGTTGTTTCTCCAAATAGATCTGTATATCATGGTTTTCTTTACGCCTTTTTCCTGACCTCTCTCAGATGCGGTTCTGGTTTCATTATGCATGAAATCCATGAGAGATGTAGAGGCGTCGTTGTAGAGGAGCAGCTTCCCTTCCCAGAGGTGGCGCCTGTGTGCTTCAGACTAAAGCAGACGAGTAGACCCCGCAAATGGTTCCTCAAAATAGTCTCTGGCCCATATCCTTTCTGTACTGAATGAAGTAAGAATGTCATTAACTCAATTTCAAACCTTTTTATCTATTTTTATGGGTTTTTTTTCTCTTGTATACCACTCAATATGTCCACGTAAAATACTTTTAGTATGAAAGCTTCATCTGTTGTTGATGAATTTTATGAATGTGTTTAGACCTTAACCTCTTCTTCTTCTACATGGTTGGATTATTTGTCCATACTGATGGTCCTGCTCAGCTGCGTGAATGACGGCATGTACCAGCCTTGTGTAGAGGTGGAAGAGGAGAGCTTCACCCGAGAGGTTGTTATAATGAGCTGAGCGTCAGAAGAAGAGACTAGCAGACTAGAAGTGTTTACTAGAGACCTGCTTATGTTTTAGTCCAATGCTTATCTCTGTGCAGAAGAAATTATGCATCTTCATCATCTTTGGTCTAGTTTGGTTCTAGTTCTGTAGAAAAAAATGTAAATTTTGGGAATCATGAATATTTTGCTAATATTTCTACAGCTGAACTTCAAATCATAGCAATTTAGATGAAGATGGCACAACAGGCCCAACAGAAAGTATACAAACGTACAACACGTGAACTGTCCCTTTAAAGACTAAGGATAAGCTGTAGTTTATAACACACTTTGTAAACTCTCTCATTTGTTAGTACCATAATGTGCTTGCGTAATCTTGATTCTTGGCTTCACGATGTCCTCGTTGAAAAATCCCAAAGTGCTTTGTCAAGGACAGGTTTTAAGTTTAAAATGTGAGTTTTTGTACCATATATGATACTAACAGTGGTAGTCCTACACTTAATATTTCAATTCTGCAGCTGCTTTTTAAATGTTCTTCTTTAAAAACTGACAGGATTACTAACATTTAAAGGATTTTTTGGTTTGTCTTATTTGTGGCCAAAAACAGATTTAACATAGAAAGAGAGAATTTTGAATGACAAACATGTATTTCATTTTCACCTATTTCTGTTGAATGACTTTAATTAAAATGGTTATCTCTTTTTTCTTAACCTGACATAAGTCAGCATTAACTTTGTCAGAACAGTCACTTAACAATATGTCATCTTAAAGAGGAGGTAACTTATTGCAATAAGTCAAATTAAACAGTAAAATCTTGTATTAATGGATCAGAGCCCATAGCCTGACCCCAAGACCCCCTTAAAAGCTCAGATGCAGCATCTGGATATAGTATGTTATATCTGTGCTACTGTTACTGTTAACAGTATGCCTTGCCTTGTTTTGATATTTGATACGATGATGTTTTTCGTTCTCTGTATACAGATTTTGGGTTCTCTCGTCTTTCTTTACTTCATCATGGAAATGCTCATTAAGACAATAGCCCTGGGATTCATCGGCCATAAAGGAAGCTACCTGAGCAGCCACTGGAACAAGTTTGACCTTTTCATCATCTTTGCAGAGTTAGTATCCATGTGTCTATATCTTTTTTTTTTTTTTTTTTTTGCCTGTCCCATTTGGTTCTTTAGCTGTCAGAATTGTTGTCTGAAGACCAACAAGGATACCCAATGGATTTATTTTGCCAAATGGATCATCATGGCATTGCCGAATTGGTCCATTTGATCGACCTTTGTTTTTATTATTTATTTTATTTTATTTTCAGTTGTTACAGACGGGACAGACATGAGTGAGGGATAGGAAAGGGAGAAAGAAAGAGGAAGGAAAAGAAAAACAGAAGGGGAGAGGGACAGTGAGAGAGGGGGAAAAAAATATATATCTCCGGGATCACCTGTTGAGAGAAAAAGAAGAGAAAACAAGCAAAAAAAACAACAAAGCAATATACTAAACACAACACCATCGCATTAATCTAGCTAAGTGTAAACAGCAGTAAATACTAAATATTGAATGTTGTTGTGCAGCACGCAGGACAGACAGCGCACAATGTGCTTTGAAGTAGCAGCCAAGAAAGGTGTGATTTAAGTCTACGAACAGTGAACACCCGTGTGCACACCTGTGTGGATCGCTTGTATTCAAATGGTTTCCCCATGTGTCTATATCTACGTGTCTCTAGAATTTAGCTTCAGTTTAAAAACCTTTGCAGGGCAACTCCAAAAAGATGCAGTTTTACATTATTGGAAGGCACACTTATTTTTATAAATGAAAGAAAGTAAAGCTCTTCTTCTTGTTTGTGTCTGTAACTGCCCCCTCAGGCTAATGGATTATACGTTTAGATTCTTTAATCTCCACGTAGAAGCATCTCATGCCATCAAGCCAGTGAGACTAATCAGCCGAGTACCAAGTAAGTTGATATTTACAGAGTTTGAAGAGAACAGAGGCCTGATGATTGTCATTATTTAGATTAGTATGGTTATTTTGAATGTACACTACATTGTTTAGACTGGAGGGCTAAACAAGGAGAGTTTTAAAAGGCAGGCAAGCATGTGGCATGGTCATCCAAGTTTGTGAATTTGATAACTCAAGTACAAAGTGATGTATGAGTTTCAGTACATCACCTATGATATCATAGATGTATTTACTAAAAATCTTGGACTAATTCAAATCTCAGTGACCTCGACCTCAAGCTCAAGTTTTCTGAAAACCTTGTGATTGCGATAATTCGAGAATAAGGCGACGTAGGATTTTGTAATTGAATTCATAGGTGTGTCTACTGGGAGGTTGAGGGGTAGCAGTGTTTTTTCTTTGTTAAAATCAGATTTAGTTTAAAATGTTGAAGCACTCCAGTTAAACAACAGTAACAAAGAATTTTGCTCCACAGGTTGTTTATTTGTAACTGAATACTGTGAATAAAGATATTTGCTAATTTATATGTGATTATAAAGGGGAAATGTAATATTTCATCACTGCATTGTAAACGTTGTGACAAATCTCCCTGAAGTATACAACGTCAATAAAATATCTTTTAAATATTTAAGATTTCACACTAAGTAATGTAAGTAATTAAATTCTGAGACATTTTTTGTGGAATCTTTTCAAAACACAAACTGTAATAAGAAATTAGTGAAATTTGGCACTTTCGGATGTTTGGTTGATTTTCTGTCCCTCTCCAGTAATATGAAACCACCATAAGACCACAGAGAGCAAACTTACAATTTCAGGAGGGGATCAAATAATTATTTCCCCCAGTGTATGGATTCGTTGTGTGGTCATTGTCGAGCATATGGAATGCAGTAATTGAGTTTCTGTTAAGCTTTTTACTATGATCTATACCATTACACAGTACCTGCTGGATCCAAGGAGAAGGGTTTTAGTCCAGACTTACAAAACAAATTAAAGTTTTCAGAGAGAGTTTAACTATTATTCATGTAAGCTACCATTTTCTTGCTCATTCGTGTAGGTATGCGGATATTGGTGACAATACTCCTTGAAACGGCCCCCATGCTTGGTAATGTTCTCATCCTCTACGCGTTTGTCATCCACATCTTCGGAGTCATTGGAGTTCAGATGTGGGCGGGGAAGTTGCTCAACCGCTGCTTCCTGGGCGAGGACATCCTGACGTATGTAAACTGCTTCATCTTCTCTTCTAAGACTTCCATGTTTTTTCTTTTCTCTCTGGGCAGCACAAGCTTCTAACAAACTTTAACCATTTAATTAATCCAACTCTCTGCCTATAGCAAATAATGTCTTTAAGTATTGCATTTATCAAATGCCTTCCATCGATTTTCTTCTGCCTATCGGGGGCAAGGTCGTGGGTGCAACAGCCTAAGCATAAAACCCAAACCTCCCACACCCCAGCTTATCCAGTGGAACACCATCTGACAGATGTAATCTCTCCAGTTTGTCTTGGGTCTACCCCGGGACCTCCTCCCGGTGGGGACTGCCTGGATCACCTCACCCAGGAGGCATTCCAGTCAGATGCCTGAACCATCTCATCTGGCTGCTTTCGATGTGGAGGACTAATGGCTCTACTAGTGAACTCCTCAATCTATCTTTAAGGAAGAAGCCACCCTTTGGAGAAGTCCTATACGCTCAAAGTACCCCCACAGGATACTCAAAAGGACGCCGTCAAATGCCTTCTCCAAGTCCACAAAACAGGAGGGGAGAGAGCAGGGGTCTCAAACTCCAGTCCTCGAGAGCCGGTGTCATATAACTTTTTCATGTGTCCCTGTTGCAACACACCTGAATAAAATTAGTAGGTCATTAGCAGGACTATAGAACTTGGCTGCATGCTGAAATGGCAACCCCTAACCCTACTCAAGTAAATTTAAGTAAATGTAAGTGTTTGGAAAAATATACTTCTAAAAGGACTTTCATTGCACCATGTTCATTCACTCATGATCAGCTGTAACATGAATCAAATGGCTGAATTGCCACCTCAGCATGCAGTCAGGTGCTATAGTCTATGGAGTTTGTTCTACCTGTTCTGTCTTTGGGTTTTCTCTGCTGCTCCGGCTTCCTCAAACAGTCAAACACACACGTGCATGTTCGGTTCGTTTGTGGTGCTAAATTGGCTGTACATGGGAGGTAGATAAATGTACTTTTTCACACAGGCCCAGGTAGGTTTGGTTAACTTTCCCTTTAATAAGTTCAATCCTCATTTAAAACTGTGTTCTTTATTCACTGTGGTCATTTTTGTCTAATAGTAAGTGTAACAAATATGCAAAAAATGAACAAATCGGGAAGGGGCATACATTTTCATGGCATTGCAAAAACCCTACAATATTAGACAGAAAACCTCAACATCTGACATGAGCAAGTACCAGGTGACTGTGGGACAGAAAAAAAACATTTTTACAGAAAGAAACATCTGGCAGAGCCAGGCTCAGGGAGGGGTTGCCATATACAGCAGCTTCTCATACATACAACACTGAAATGATTGACTATATTTAAATGATTGTTTTACATAATATGTGCACATTGTTATCTGTTTCTATCTAGAATGTATAACGTGTCCCTGAGTCCATACTTTGTGCCCATCTTTGGTGGACAATCCTTGTTCATCTGTTCACCTGACGACAAGGGTGGAGGACGCTTTTGCAGTGATGTGCCGCCCTATCAGGAGCATGGCAAAATCTGCACACTGGCAGCAGACGAGCCGATCCAAGCCGGCCAATGTGTAAACTGGAACGTGTACTACAATGTATGCCGTGCTGGGGACCACAACCCTGACTTGGGAGTTATTAACTTTGATAACATCGTCTATGCCTGGATAACCATTTTCCAGGTAAGAAATTGTTGATAGGCACAAAAAAACATCTGGATTATGTCGACCTCTGTATGGCAGTTCACTCAAAGATTCAAAATTCATAAAACAAATGCATTTTCTTTGGCATGTAGTGCAGTTTATCTGTTCATCTGCCTGCTGTTTTGCCATCTGTAATGTAGAGGGATAGTATTTATGTCTCTCTGCTCCCAGGTTGTGACACTTGAAGGATGGACCAATATCATGTATTATGTTATGGACTCTTGTTCCTTCTGGAGTTTTGTGTTTTTCATACTTGTCACTATTGTAAGTACCCACACCTGTTAAATCATTTTTATTATGTATTCAATAACAAGTATTGACGTGCCTGTCTGGAAACCAAAACCACTAAATCGGACATCAACCCTTCATAGTTGGTTGTGCAATTTCCCCAGAAACTCTATAGCTTATTCTTCATCTCCTCAACTAGATTGGCTCCTTTATCATAATGAATGTGTGTACAGTCATCATTGCAACCCAGTTCTCGGAGAACTTCGCAAGAGTCACAACAGAGCAGCATGCTGGTCCTCTGTCTTTTAAAAATCTCTTCAGGAAGTTTGTTTCCTTCCTGAAGATGATGACCACCAGGTAAGAAAAGTACTGTGGCTTTAAAATCTAGACTTTGTTGTGTTTGAGGTCAGATTTGTAGTTTACAGGGTGTAAAAGTATGTAAGACTGTGTCAGGTATGTAGTTTTAAAAGTATTACTCATTTCAGGCTAGGTAAAAAAAAAAAAGTTGAGCTTTCTTTACAAATGGAAGTAAAAAGAAGAAATATTTAAAAAAAAAGAATACAGAAAGTACTAGAAGAACATAGGTCACAGCTTAGGTCAATGAGGTCCTTTTGTTAGCTATGAACAATTTTTCACGTGCTGTGTGTTTACATCATAACAGGGTGCATCCCATCAAGAGCTCAACACATGTCAAACCCACACTGGTAAGACCAGTTTGCAACTGGGTGCAGTAACATCAGTCACAATAGCTGTTTGTGATTCGCCTAACCAACTGTCTCATCTTCCAGCATCAGGTCTGGATCCGTTTCAAGGAAAAGTTTAACATTCTTATCAACACTAAACTCTTTAAGCAAATCATCATTATGGCTATTTTCATCACTATTGTTACCATGGCGATAGAGCACTACAACCAGGTGAGACATGTTTGCGATTATTTATCACATAAATTTGATCTCAGTGATATAAGAAGCTTGCGCTAACTGTTAGATTAAGAGTAAGAAGAGATAAGAGGCTTCATTAAAAAAATCTATATTTACTTTTGCATCTAATGATGACTCTTCCCTTACGTTCATGCATTTAAATGATTCTTATTTCTCTTGTCTGTGTGTGATTCTGTTTTCTTATTTATTTCCATTTTCTCCTCCTGCAGCCTCAGGAGTTGACGCGAGTATTAATTGTCAGTAACATAATTATTACCATTATATTTGTGGTGGAGATGATAATAAAGTTGATCGCCCTCTCGTGGATGTACTTTGCGGACCTTGACAACATCTTCAACTTTGTGGTTGTTCTCACCAGGTATAAACCTTTATCCTTTGACTTTGAAACTTTGCTTATTGTTTTATTGCGTCACATTCACAAACATTTCTTTGTTTCTTCAGGGATTTCTCAAGTTTAAATAAATGTAACTTTATTCTCGCTCTTCTTACTTTTGTCATTTTTATTTTTCATATAAATATTTCTGAAGCCACATCCTAGTGTTTGTATCATGTTAGATGTATTTCCAACAGGTCAGACTAATGATATCAGTATAATAAAACATGATCTCAGCATACGGTTATTAGTCATTGTGGACAAAGTGGTCTGACAGAGCTGCACGTTAACGTGTTTGTTTGTGGTTTTCAGTTTATGGGAATTAGGCTCCAAAGCTGAGGGCAAGCTGTCAGTTGTTCGAGCATTTCATGTGCTGCGCTTCGTGAGGGTGTTTCACTTCCTCCCGTACCTGAAGAGGCAACTGCTGGTGCTGAAGAGGACGATTGGAGTGGCATCCACTCTGTGCTGGTTAATGCTGTTTGTCATTTTCATTTTTAGGTATGTATCCACACACCAAGAGTCTCGGTGTAAACATTTGTGAGCTCTAAGATGTTATATTCATAGACTGTATATAAACGATCGACGTTGTTTACTGGACTGAAAAGTAAAGCCAATACCAAAGTTCCTTTAAATTACATTCTGCCTAACAGCCACCAGGGGGCGACTCCTCCAACTTCAAGGTTTTTTGGAAGTTTATGGGTCTGTGAGTGAGCCTGCTCGCATCAGTAAATAATCTCCTGATAGAGACATTTAAAAATTTAAAATTCTTAATACATTGTGGTGCTAATTTTATAAATTATGAAAAGTAAAAGTTATTATGAAAATGATGGGGAAAAATGATTTTAATGCACTGATACTTTGCGCCTGCCAAGTGATTTACATATGAGCATGCAGTGTCCTTCGCTCCAAAGTCAGAGCTACTAGTTACAATTTTAAAAAAACTTGATGAATAAATAAATATATTTAAGAATTTGCACAAGTTGAGGCTTCAAAATGACTGTATGCTTCTTTAAATACAGTTTCTGATTTAGTTGTTATATTTTCTGTCACCCTTCAGATGCCATATTTACATACATGTGATTCTCACTGCAGCTTGCTGTTTGTTTGCAGCATTGTGGGCATGCACCTATTTGGATGCAAATTTCACTTCAGGTCAATATATAATGAAACCGTTGATGATCGAAAAAACTTTGACAGCCTGCTGTGGTCCATGGTCACTGTGTTCCAGGTGAGGTTTTGTCTTTGGGATGTGTGTTGTTTTATTGTCATGTACACTCAATGGGCACTTTATTAGGAACATGTGTCACCATCAATAGAAAACCTCCGGGATGTGGGGGATCAGGAGATTTACATCGTCGATGTGCAGCCGAAATGTTTCCACCACCTTGTTGATTGTTCTTTTTCCCTCACCTCACGTTCAACTGGTTGCAGCAGATAGCTGCCCCCTCTAAGCCCGGTTCTGGTGGAGGTTTCTTCCTGTCTAAAGGAGGTTTTTCCTCTCCACTCTAGTCAAGTGCTTGCTTTCAGGGAGGGCCATCTGATTGTTGAGGTTTCTTATTGTAGGGTCTATGTTACAGAGTCAACTGTTGTTGTGATTTGGTGCTATATTAAAAAAACCCTGAATATTTGCCATGAAGTAAAAGCAAAAGGGAGTTCACCCTGGTACTAACAATATGTACATAATAAAGTGTCTAGTGAGTGTATGGCCGGAGTCTTTATGCATGGAAAATGATGTGCTATGTGTTAATAGATAATCTTTTATTATACTACATATTAGAGCTGGGCGATATAAGATTTTTTCATATCACAATATGTTTTTTTCATTTCAGGCGATAACGATATATATCACGATATAAGCCAAATAACTATATTTGTAAGATTTAAATGTGCTGTTGCTCACAAGTAAAATGTGAAATAATCAGCAGCTTGTTTTGATTTAAATATTTATTTCCCATGATAAGTTCAACAGTGTAGATGTACTTAAGGAACATGAGACTTTTTCAGATAAATAAAGACAAATATTGCAAACTACACAAAAGGCAGCCACTAAAGCGTTTAAGTTTCAAAATAGAACAAACAAAAAAGACTACTAAATTATCAATTCCACTTAGAAACAAAATATTAATTCTAAAAATTAATCTTAGTTTGTTTTACAGAAGAACAGACAAAATTGACTAACTTTTGTCAATATCAAATAAACTGAGAACTAAAAGGAAATTCTCAATCTCTCCTTGTTGTACAGCTTAGCTTTTCAAACAGTTTTAACAGTTACTTTAGTCTGACAAAAGCCGAATGACGAATTAGCGCTTTCAGTCAGAAAGCGATTTATTGTATTTCCAGATTTGCTTTCGGCACAATTTACAGTGCATGCTACTCTGTTTGTCAGACTTGAAATAGCCGAAATACCTTCACACTACGGAACGTCTCTGGCTCTTCCGTTCGACAATCTCTCCGGAATTGGAACCATCATCTGTTTTCTCTTCGGTAACCTTCGGTCACGCTCTCGGTTGATTTTTCTCTAGTCGGCGCACTCATTTCCTCCATTACCCGGGCGGCACGGCGGCTGGCTGCTTCCCAAACAAATACACATGTGCGGCTTGGCACTTGTGCTGTACGTAACAAGTCACCTGACGTGGCGCTGCGGCTGTGATTGGTTCGGCTCTGCGCTACTTAATTTGGATTGGCTGTTCTTTTTTTTTCTTTTTTTTTTTAAGAGGACAAGAGAGATGAGGTCTGTCGCAATAGTTTAACTTTTCTATCGAGAAAAAGTTATTTCGCAATACATATCGTTATCGTTCTATCGCCCAGCTCTACTACATATTATCAAAGAACTTCTAAATATTCAAGAACATAGAAAACTCAATGAAAATGAGGCTGTAGTGTAGGATGTGGGGGAATGTCATCAATGTCATTGATGTACAGCTGACAAATCTGCAGCAACTATGTGATAATAATGGATTGCATTTATATAGCGCTTTTCTAGGCAACGAAAGCGCTTTACAATTCCACTATTCATTCACTCTCACATTCACTGGTGCAGGCAAACCAGAGTTGTAGCCACAGCTGCCTTGGGGCAGACAGACAGAAGCGAGGCTGCCATATCTGCCCCTCTGGCCACGTGATGCTCTCATGTCAATATGGACCAAAATCTCCAAGCTGGATTTCCAGCACCTTGTTGAATCTGTGCCACAAAGAATGAAAGCTTTGTTAATCTATCTAGATTCTGACTCAGGACGACTGGAACGTGGTGCTTTATAATGCCGTCGCTGCCACCTCCCCGTGGGCAGCCATCTACTTTATTGCCATCATTGTGTTTGGAAAAATTGTTCTTCTTAATGTACTGGTGGGCATAGGGGTTGACAGCTTCCAAGCCAGGGTAAGAACTGTTTCAGTTTTCTTGAGTTTAATGTTAAGTTACGATAACATTAAAGGTGTGTGTGTGCACACACACCGCTGCCGATCTCTGTTTCCTGATGTACCTTCTGACAGCCCAGTGAAAACATTCATCAAGACTCCTCTCGCTGTCCCAGCCTGGCATGTGAGGCAGAAAGCTCCCTTGAGGAGGTACTGAAAAGGCTTTTAATTTGACTTTGCTATTTGCTGATTTATAAATCCAGCAACTGGCTGAAGGTGCCTTTGTTCAAACATTCACACTGCCACTCACCTTTGCTCATGTTATTCCAGGGCCCCAGAACAATCACAGGAGAATATTCTGTTCCTGCCACTGAGCCCAGCAGATCCAATGGGAGTGCCTCAGCCTCTGAGATTCCCTCCACACAGACAAAAAACAACAGTTTCACTGTAAGTATAAAAATGATTGTTTTTAAGGTCTAGTTTGGCTTTTTTTCAGTATTTTATTTATGCTTTGGATAAAGAGGAGTGACCGATGTGTGACCGTTGACTCCTGCAGAGATTTTTGAATAGGATTCAGAAAGTGCTGCTGTGGTGCCAACAGCATAAAGACTGGTCATTGTACATGCTGTCTCCACAGAACAGGTAAGTGATTCACACACAACAAGGGACACACACTTCATACTTAGTTTCATGAGATTTTTTAGTCTTTACTTTATTACGTTTGACTGGACAGAGCTCCGCTGACTTTTACGTTTTTACTAGCTGAGATTTCCTTAACACTGAAGCTCATTCAGGTCCACTAAACTAGTTAATAGTTACTTAGAACTTAGAAAGACTTTTCCTGTGCGGCTCCACACATCTGTAATTTACTTGGATACAAATCAACAGTCATTTAAATTGTATTTAATCCGCCATCACTGCTCTGGCAACCAGTCCTATCTGTTGCTGGCATTAACCCTCTGGAGTCACCGAACACGGCAGCACATTCAGATCATTCACACGTTAATGGCACTTTGATGCAAATAAGTCCTACACCATGAAAATAGATTGAAGCTAATAAAATAACCATGCTTACAGTATGATGAAAGTGGCCCCAGAGGGCTAACAGCAGCATGTTTAGCTGGAGAGACAAAGTCCTAATGACGGCACCTGAATAGTGTATTTACTGTCCATGTCCTGTTTGTTATGAACTGCACAGGTTCTCCCTGATTTCCTTGACCTTGTAAGACAATCAACATTTTATAGAAATAAAGGTAAAAGTATAAAATTCTACACTTCTGAGGACCAACTGGATTCAAACATATACATATTTTACCTGTATATTCCATGAAAGGTGAATTTGTGCATACACATACCTAAGTTTAAAATTAGTTATCTAAAATATTCAAATGGTTTTACAGAACAGTGAGAGGAATCCTCGGGACATTTCAAGCCTCATGTTTTTCTGACCTTAATTGTGTTTGTTTCGTTCTTAAACGACTGTAATTAAAGTGTCGGTGTTTGTTTTAGGTTGCGTAGATTTTGCCAGCGTTTGATGTCTCACAAGGTGTTTGACCATGTGATTTTCTTCTTCATTCTGCTGAACTGTGTCACCATTGCTATGGAGAGGCCCAGCATTAACCCTAAAAGCATGGTGAGACCCACCTCTGGAGCAGTTACAGATATACTCACTCAGAGAAGCACCAATATATAGACACATTTCAGATGTGGCATCTGTGTGGAGTTACATGCTGCCAAGCTGGGTGATGAACACTTCAAGCCTCTGTGCAGTCGTGTAAAAAAACATAAAAAGATTTAGCCTGTAGAGTCTGAGGTGTAGCTCTTGGATTATTTTCTTTGAGTCTTGCACAGTCTGACTTTGGGGCGAACTTGCTCCTGAGAAGATTGTGGCATTGTGTTAACACTCACTCGAACTCCCCAGACCAGCAAACGGACAATACTTTTGCTTCTGTAGAGGTTTTCACACTTGCACGTAATGTGTGAAACTTCTTTAGTATACCTAATGAAGTGTCAAGTGAGCGCATGTTTCTAAAAGAAAACACGTGTAGGTTACAAGTGAATGTCGCTCTGCTCTAAAGGAACGCTTGATCCTGAATGCATCCTGTTCTGTTTTTACTGCCGTCTTCCTGATCGAGATGGTTATTAAGGTAAACACCAGATTTGCTTTTATTTATTTTTTTCAAAATAACGTTCTTCAGTTTTGATCAAACATTTTCAACCTCAGATTGTGAGTACTTTCAGCTGTGGGAATCAGGGATGTTTTGAATTTATACTGTTGATTTATTGCTTTAACACAAGGTTATAGCTCTTGGCTTGGTGATCGGGAAGGGCAGCTACTGCCGGTCATTCTGGAATCTCATGGACGGCTTTTTGGTGATTCTGTCCTTAACCAACTTTATTATCACTTTTGTCACTTCTGACAAAAAGAACATGCTCAGCATCCTCAAAGTTTTTCGGCTGCTAAGAACACTTCACACGCTGAGGTACCGTGTGTACACACACGCAGTGTAAATAGATGTTTGTTGTCATATGCAGCACCTCATTTGAGATTTGTCTTACTTTTCTCTGTGTATGTCAGTGTGTAGATGTGCTGGCGTTAATACATACATATATGTTTGTGTGTCCCAGGATGATCAAGCAAACCCCAAAACTGAAGCTGGCTGTCAAAGCTCTTATTGCCTCTGCTAAACCAATTGGGAACATTGTCCTGATTTGCTGTTTCCTCTTCTTTTTCTTTGGGATCCTTGGGGTTCAGGTTAGCCCCCACCCCCTCCCAAACACACACACACACACACACACACTTTTTGAACAAAATTACAGCATGACTCCTTGTTAGCTTTTAGCCAAACATTCACAGTTAACACCTAAGAGTGTGTACTCCTTTTGGCATCAACAGTGTGATAACCTGACATCGAAATAAACCCTCTGCCTCTGTCTTTATTTCACACTCACGCTGTAGCTGTTTAAAGGAAAGTTCTTCTACTGTGAGGGTGAAAACACTTCAAACATCACCAATAAGGCCGAATGTCTCTCTGCTAATTATACGTGGGTTCGGAAGGAGTACAACTTTGACAACTTTCCTCAGGTACGGACTAGTTCCACATTGTTGTTAAGTACAAGTATAGAAACGATCAACAGCTCCATATTTAACACAACTTGTCCATTATGTCCACATTCCCCCCTCTACACATGTCCAAATCATCTCGGCCTTCCATCTCTACCTTTGTCTCTAAATCAAGTTTCATATTTAAGTACACCTCTAGATCAACCTTCCCTCTCTCGTCCTACTTTGTCTTCGGCTAACAGTAGCATGGTTTCCACTGGCTCTGTTGGTCAACAACACTGTAGCCACTGTTAACAGTTAACCCTCTCCTTTTATCTGAGGTTGGGATAGGTACAATGAGTACAGTGGCATGTGGCGCCCTCTGTGGCTGAGTTTAAAACCCAGACCTCCAAAGGAGACTGTGACTTGTTAATATTAATGTTCTATTAATATTGGCACCCGGAAAATAAATGTATGTCAACTTAACAGCTGTTTCTGTGTTTCTTATTCAGGCTCTGATAGCCTTGTTTGTGATGTACTCTAAGGACGGCTGGATGAACATCATGTATGATGGACTGGATGCTGTGGGAGTAGATCAACAGGTAGTTTTGCTACCAGTATTTTAATGTATGTTTTACATTGTTGCTAACACACATTATGAAGTAAAAGGATTGTGATTATATGGGATGATGTAACTAAGTTCATGGTTTGAATGGACTTTTTTTGTTTTTCAAGCAAGTTTCATGGGTTTGCTAACTGAGTTCTTAGGATCCAGGAAATAAATGAAGGTCTGAAGGACATAATAAAAAAACATCGACAAATTCCTGTAGAAGCAGTAAGGGTGCCCTTAGTTTTTCACATACTATTTTTACATTTTTGTTTAGTTTTTGTAAATTAATAGTAACACAGACTAATGCTTGATGTGCTTTTGTTCATCTGAGGATATATTTATGTCATTTTAAGACCTGGTGATGTCATGATCTATAAAAATTTGAAAATTTGACGTCCACCAAGGTCTTCAAGGTCACCTCAATAATTTAAAGGTCAAAACACTGTAACTTAGAGACTACAGTTCCTAAAACTGTGGTGTGTGTTGTCAACATATAGAAAGTACCATACAAAAAATTAAAATATCATGTCACATGACCTCTGCAATATTTGTATTGCAATATTTTCACTGCACTCCAAACTTTTTTACAATACATTTAAAAATAACAAAGAAAACAATGAATATATACAAAATACAATACTATTACTGTTACTATTACAAGTAAATACCTCCCACAGAGTGAGGTGCCCTGACAGAGGTTTGCTCTCTGAGCGCTTCTTTTACATGTTTCCAGTCCTTCACTCACTCAAGTCTAATGTGACTATAGAACGATTATTAAAGTCCGATTATTTAGTTCTTAAATTTCTCACAGACTTTCCTCTTGTGTTTCTTTTTCAGCCTGTGAAGAACTATAACGAATGGATGCTCATTTATTTCATCTCCTTCATGGTGATGAGCTTTTTCCTCCTCGACATGTTTATCGGCGTCATGGTGGAGACCTTCCACGTGTGCCAGCAGCAGCAAAAACAATCACTGCAGAGAGGAGGAAACTCACGGGATAAACGTAAAGGTGATGAAAATAAAGCATCGTTGGGCAAGATACTGAACTTTGAGACTTCCTCTCGATGCACCTATCAGAGTGTAGGTGTTAGTGAATGTTTAAATACCTGTACCCTTACATGTGTACATGTCTCTTCCAGGTAGAGAGGAGAATTATTTCAGGCACTACTCCCTCTTGCGTCGCCGTATCTATGACCTGAGTACCAGCAGATTCCTTGAGTTATTCATGACAGTAGTCGTCTTCATTAATGTCGTGTTGATGGCTTTGGAACACTATAATCAGCCTTTGGTAATGCAAATGCACACACACACCTACACACACACACACACACACATAATCCTTTCAAAAAATGGACATGTATCTATGATCGAAATGCATGTGTGTGTGTTCAGTATGTAGATCAGATGATAGAGTACTCCTTCTATGTGTTCACTGTCCTCCTGGTCCTGGAAATCATGCTAAAGGTTGTGGCGTTTGGCGTACTGAGGTTCATAAAAAACAGGTAACACAGTTATGCCAAGAATTTAACTTACGTGGTTTGTTGGGTTTTGTAAAGGCCTGATTGACTGCATGATGTGTGTGCGTCTTTAGTTGGAATATGCTGGACATCGCTATAGTCTTGGTTTCCTTCATCGTTATCATTTTCACCGAGATGAATATGGAACACCGTCTTCCCATTAATCCCAGCATCCTGAGCGTCACTAGAGTGCTCAGACTAGCACAAGGTACACACATACAAACACACACTTGACAATATGAGATCTTTTTTATTACTAAGGCATTTGTGTGTTCTACACATCTACAAACACTTTGAAGACAACACTTGTTTCCCTTTTCAGTGCTGAAGGCCAAGAAGATCAGAGTTCTGCTGAGAACCATTACTAAGACACTGTCACAGGTAAACACCCAGAATAAACTCACTAAGACCAGCTGATTTTACTTTCCATGCTTAGAAGTCTTTAAAACAAACCAAACGTAGGATATATAAATATATACATTCAAATCTTCAAAGAGGATTTCACAGGCATTTTGGTTCCAGGTTGGAAACCTCTGTCTGCTCTTTATGTTCTTCTTTTTCATCTACGCTGCACTGGGAGTGGAGCTCTTTGGCAACCTCGGTCAGTCAAACTACTATCATAACAGTCACACACACATAAATGTATTGTGCATGATGCAAAGGAACCTGATAGATTATTTATTTTATTTGCACTGTATCTACGTTGTTAAGTAGAAAAACAAGGAAGGGAGATATTTGCGTAACTTGTACAGCAGTTTGGTCAACTGAGGTTGTTAGAAATGTGCTAAACTGAATTATTGCATTTATCAAGGAGGCAGTGCAGAAAAATCACTGTCTGTGTGTGTGTGTGTTGTCAGAATGCACCCCAGACTATCCGTGTGAAGGCATAAATCAGTACGCTAACTTTAAGAACTTCGGGATGGCGCTGCTCACACTGTACAAAGTGTGCACAGGGGACAACTGGAGTGACATTTTGAAGGTATGCTTGTACTCATTCACCCATGCACACAAACTCTGCACATGTTGTCTTTTAAACAGTGAAGTCCAAAACCTGTATGTAAGGAATAATCAACACTTGAATCTCCAGTCAGGGTTTTATGGTTCATTTATACCTGCTCTGTGTCTCTAAAGGACACATTACGCCCATGCCGTCCCAATGATAAAGCCTGTCCCAGCTACCTGTGGTGGGCCTCGCCAATCTGCTTCGCCACCTTTGTGGTCATGGTTCACTTTGTTCTGGCAAACCTGGTGGTGGCAGCTGTCGTGCAAGCGTTGGAGGAAAGCAAAGAGGTAGTGTTGCTACATGTGAATAGACTTAGAGAGCCCACAAACATGCAGGTATTCAGCAATAAGAAGATCTGGTTTTGAAACCGGGATCACGCTGATAACCAGTTGTTCTCTTTTAAACCTCACTCACAGTATCTCACAGTGGGAAACGATGGCACGTGTCCTGAAACAGATCAGTGTAATAAGCTGAGACAAAGGTGACCTCATTAAGGTTCTGTTTGGACTGGGCTGCTGACTTGTAAACATTCTGGTACATGGAGGCGGTGAAATGCTCTGTCTTACCTAGTATAGAACATAAGTTTGGGTGGAAGTGATATGCCACCAGCTGCTCCACCACTGGGGCCTCAGCAGAACCCAAAACCGCCAGTGGTAACCTCCAGTCCAAAATGAACCTAGATGAGAACTATGTGGTCTAAAGATTATTCCAGTAACACCCCAACTCCTTCATATAAGCTGGAACAGTGGGCATAAGCTGCTCAGCAGGTTCTTGATAAGAGGACATCATTTTCCTGTTATACAGATCCCTTTCCTGCCCCATCATCCTTTGCTGTGAACCAGTTAATAGACAACCTTGCTGGTGCATTTGGTATCTGTCAGCTTTGATGGCAAATCACCACTCAAATGGCAACTGTCACCCTCAGATGAGGGAAAATTGGTTAGTGGGTAGTCATTACAGGAAGTAATAAACATTTACAAATCATTTAAGAAACAATGGAAAAATCAACATTTATTAAGTCAGGACACTGTAAAAGTTGGTGAAAACTCCACGCTAGTAAGTGGAGTTTTGAACCTCTTCTTCTGAGTCATTGAATGCCACTTTGTACATCACACAGCTGCTCAACGTTTATGAGTGACAGCAGCGATGGTGCTTTCTTAAATTATGCAGGGCCCTACCCATTGTTTTCTCATCCACTTAAGTTCAACTTTAATCACCTGGAAAAGAAGAAGTGCAGACTACACCAATTCATCATGGAATTTAAATTAAGTGGATGAGAAAACCATGGGTAGGGCCCTGCATAATTTAAGAAAACGCTGTCAGAGCTGTCACTGAGCGCTGGAAAAAGCATGCTCAGTGCTCCAAAAACACCATTTTTCCCACCACTCAGAAGGAGGCGTTCAAAAAGGCACTCGCTGGCATAAAATATGGTGTTCTGGCGGGGTTTTCCCCGACTTACGGCATCCTGACTTATTAAACTTTTTAAATCATTTCTTAACCAGATGGGTTGTAAAATTGTTGATTTATGGCCTTTTGAAACCTGAAAACACTGACAGCTGTTAAGCATGGTGGTGGTACCATCATGCTCCAGTTCTATATTACTACCAGTGGTTTCAGTACATAAAAAGTAGGTGGAATAATCAAAAAGGGTGACTACCTCAAAAGTCTTCAACTTCACCTCAAGTCAACTGCCAGACAACTGAATTTTGGACACAGGTGTTTAACAGGATGATGATTGTAAACATCAGAAACTACGTTTGAAATAGATAAGGCAGGCTAAGATTAAGCTTCTAGAATGGCCTCAACCCAATAGAACACTTTTGGGATGAATTAGAGCGGAGACTGCGCGCCAGGCCATCACAGATAAAGATTCCCATGAACACACTTCTAAACCTGGTGGAAAGCATTCTCAGAAGAGAAGAAGCTGTTGTAGCTGCAAATGGCAATATAGTGCATGAATGTCTCAGAGCATAGCCTCTATTTTTCAAATATAATAAATCATTACAACACAGGAATCTCTGACGTTAATTATATAGTTCATTTTAAAAAGGTATTTAGTGGCAAACGTGTATAGTATCCTATAATATCTGAAAAAATGCTAATAAAATACCTTGAAAACTGTTTTGTTGTCCATGGATTAATCCTTATTAATTCTGCCACATAATAATAATCTAAACAAATCTTGGATTTCTCACGCTTAAAATGAAATAAAATCTTACACAACAATATTTAAATATTTCAGAAAAGGCCTAAGACTGAATCCTCAGACATCATGCAGCAACCCCAGGAGTCTCCAGGCAAACCCGTCATATCCAGCTCAGCTGGTACCACCGAAGGAGTCCAGTTGTAAATCACTTCATACCTTAGACTTGTTTTTGTTTATACTTCTCTGTTACTGTGACATTTTCTGATATCCTGTAAATGTTAAAATTTTTATGCCTATGTACTTTTATCTTACTGTAAACATCTTTAACAAAATTCACTTAAATGTTAAGTTACTTTGTTAATAGTTGTTTATATAAACTATAGGTAAACACTATATATAGATAAATACTACAGACATACACACGTTGTTTACAATTAGTAGTATTATAGTAACTACATTACAGGTGTGTTTAAACACCAAGATCCATGATCTTATGCACTCTTTTAAATGATCAAACCTTTAAAATGTAAAGTAATAAACTTCTTATAAAAAGTAGCTGAACTGTCTTTATTCCAAAATTATTTCAAAATGAATTAAGATGATTTCATAGATTTATCACCACACAAACACACACTCATGGTTTACGGTATAAGTGCTTTCACTGTATAATTAAGCAGTGTCTACATCATGGCTCATTCTACTTTAAATGAGGTGTGTAAATGAGTTGAAATTATTAAACACATTGATGACTAATATCACTGAGACAACAAACTGATCCAATCAATAAAAGTCACTTTTGGATCACTGGAGAGTTGGGTACAGATTATTGGTAATAGAACAGTACTGCCCTCTGCTGGTTTGCAGAAGTATGGCAATATTTCTTCTGCATATTCATGCACCAAGTTTGGGTTTGATTCCTTGTTTTGCAGTTTTTTAGAAAACTTGACAAATGAAGGCTAAAAAAAAGAAAACAAAAGACCAGAAAATCCATTATATTTTTTATGACTCTTGGTCTGAAGAACAGAAAAACCTTTTCATCAACTAATGCATAAAATTCAGAGATTAAATGGTGTCAACTTGACTTAATTTTTTAAACAGAGCAGTACCTAATCTTTAAAAATGCTTCAAAAGTATGTATCACACACTTCTAGGGGCTCCAATGACTGAAGAACATGAAGAACACAGCTTATTGTCTAACTTGTGCATATTTGGAGATGTTTTAAACCCAGACTGCTCGTTAGCTTTCATATAATGGAACATAAAAGTTGCAGTGTAAAACATAACACATTAACATGGAGCTGATGAAGTTAGTGTAACAGCTTTAAAGTCAAACAACTTAGCAGCATGTTTATAAATAAATACTTTTACATAAATACATTAAATAATCTGGAGTCCTAATAAATAATTGGTAATAATTAAAACTCAAAGTGCACATGCATGAAAGCCTGTTGTTAACATGTGAGTCCAAAGACCAAACAGACCAAACACGTGAGTGAGTATGCTGATCACAGGCGCTGCTGCAGCAGGGCAGACATGTGCTGCTTCACCTCTCCTGGATCTGCCAGCGAGCAGTCCAGGACCATGCCCCTGATTCCACTCTTCAACTTAGGAGAAGGAATGATCTACAGCACATGAGATTTTTTTCAACACTTTGTTTTTACAGCTAATAGCTTTTGCAGCTTGGTATCAAAAGCTAAGGTACCTTCACATATATTTTGCATCTCTCCAAAAGAAATTTCCACTTCATTGCAGTCCTCTCACCATCAGTCAAACTGATGAACTCCTCTGTCTGAATCAGATCAAACAGAAAAGGTGATGTGGCAAAGCTATCAACCACCGCCATTCATTTACTGGAGGTTCATCTGAGCAATAGCTACAAAATACAGAATATTTACATAATTTTGTAACTGACATCTGAGCCATACAGCACAGGTGTAGGAACACAAGGTTTAGAACTGAGACTGGAGAGGCGTCTTTCTATGAACTGATACTTACTGTGCATCCCAGAGCCTTTTCTGCCACTGGGCTCCTGAGGCTGCAGGCGTGCAGAGTGCCGGTGTGGTCTGTGAAGTCCACCAGGAGATCAAAGCCTGTAGTGGCTGAAACAATCTGATCCTTTCCTGGACATAACTGGTTGGTGCAGCTGTTCAAGTCCTCAGTCACCAGGAATTTGCATTTCGAGCTGAAGCAAAGACAAAGCAATAAGCTGCTCTTTGTTCTTGTTCAAGGAAGTGGCTGTCATGGTTATAGTTAGTAAACAATGTGTGAATTTACCACCGTGTCTTGATGACTTTTGAAACAGACGAGTCGAGGTCGAGCTTGGAGATGAAACTATATGTGATGCCAAATAAAGCCTCGGGATTCTCTTGGGCCTTCTGCATCAGCTGGCTCACTGTGTAAACGTCGGTGATGGACTCTACTGCAGACCAAAACAGCAGCATACATGTGCACCCATCAGCCAATCACATGGCAGCAGCCAAATGCATCTAAGCATGTAGACATGATCAAGACCACGTGCTGAAATTTTAGAAATCATCAGAAAAGGGTGAAGATGACTTCACTGCTCTGTTAGATTCATATGACCAGATCTTGGTCCAATAGAGCACCTTTGAGATGTGGCAGAATAAATCATTCACACCATGCAGGGCTCTAGAGTGCGACTAATTTGGTCGCACCATTTTCAATGTGTTTACGTCTTTTTTGCGCTAGATTCTGAGCTGCAGGTTTTGTCTCTCTCCAACCAAAATTCACCGAGCCAGCAGCAAAAGAAGCAGCAAACTACTCTTCACATTTGATAAATGTTGTCATGAATTCCCTGAAGTCTCACATGTATCAATACTGATAAATGATCAGAATTATAATATTTCTGACTGTCTGAGGCAAAATTGAATCGAATCAGGACTTTGAGAACCAGAATCAAATGGGTTATAGAAATCAGTGATGATACCCAGCCCTAGTGAGTAGCCTAGGCCCGACAGAAGAGGATGTAGCTGTGGGTAATAAGAAAAAAAGAACTATTGATAACTTTTTTGTTAAGTTAAGGCCTGATCGTGTGTTGTGTGTCCCCTCTCCCCTCTCCCCACTGCCTTTCAGCAGCAGGCAGCAGCCTGGTCGTCAGAGGAGGCCGAGATGATGATTAAGTTTAACATTTTCTACAATATTGCCAAAGAGTGCCAAAGCACTTTAAGCACAAGTTTGTTAGTTAATCATTTACAAATGAATATGGTCTGTATGGACTGCAATGTCCCCCCAAAAAAGTGCACATGTAAAACTGCAGTGTTAAGCGATGCGGTTGAAAAATTTGAGTGCGCCTAACTTCAGTGCAACCATGGCAAAAAGTTAGTCTAGAGCCCTGCCATGGATGTGATGCCGGAAAATCTGCAGTAACTGTGTAATGTTGTCATGTCAATATGGACCAAAATCTCTGAGCAACGTTTCCAGCAACAATTACGGTGGTTTTGAAGGAAAATGGGGTTCAACCAAATTACTAGCAAGGTATACTTAATAAACTGTCACAGTCTGCAGTCTTTATACAAAGAAAATCCTGATGTGTTTCCACTGTAAAATAAAGGAGCCAGGATACTGATATACTAAATATTAAATAAAGAAATTCCTCCTCAACAATTTAATCGGTGGGAAAACATGTTTTCGGACTGGTAAGTCATATTTTCTATGTTGTTTAACACATCTAGATGTAACTACCAGGGAATTAAAGCTAAAACTTTTGATCTCACACTCGCATGTCTCAGTGCACGGCAAAATCAAAAATTTATTGGCATCATAGTCTAAATACCTCCTCTGGAAACACTCTTAAAGCCTGAAAATCTTTACACCAGAAGGTCTCTATGTGGACTGAGAAAAAATAAAATAAAATAAACTATTGGTTTTCATTTTCAAGAAGAAAAACAACAGCTAGAAAAACAGCAGCTAGTGTTACTGTGTGGCTTGGTAATGTCCTTTTAATGAGGAGCTGAACTGATTGTGCGACCACTGGTCAGTGATGGAGGTCTAAGCCACAAGTTAGCCGTACTCGTCCGTCGGATCCTGTTAGTTTTGCTCTTTTTAGGGGATTTACCAAAAATGGGGAAAATGACTTTATGATTTGATAATAGCATCTTGCATTCACCTTTTAAACTTTCCTATATGCCCTCTGTAACCAAAAATATAATTATTTAATATAATATAATCTTTTGCTTAAAGATCCAAGACAAAAGCAGGGGAAATAACAGCTTCTGATGCCTCAAATTCAAAGAGTCTTTTACATTTAGATGAGCAGACTGACTTATATGAATATGGGGAAGTCCTGACAGGAACTCATTATAACTTACCAGGGACATCCTCTGGCATGTCATCTTGATCCAGAGCTCCAGACTCTGACACTTCTTTAGCATAACTGAACAGCAGGCTGGCCTCTCGGGTGTCTGAAAACAAATTATGATTGACTCTAGCATGTTTCTCTCCCTGCACAGCAGGAAGGAAAGCTCCATTTCTTTCACTGTCTACCATGACTGATTGGTTAAGTCCAAAACCAGCATTTCAGTCTTGTTTTTGATCAGTTACACCATTTAAATCTCTATCAGAGCCTGTATTTTTGTAAGTGCCGCTGTGATCTCTTACCAGGATTGACAGTGATAATGCTTTTCGAGTTAACGGTTGCCACCATGCTGCTGCGAAAGCTGTCAAAGCTGATCTTCGCGTCGGCTATGAAGAGCACTTGGAATGAAGAAAAACAGTTGAAACAACAGAAAACCATCTTAAACGCAAACACGCGGTTGGATCTCAGGTAACCACCACTGTGTTTGTCTTTGGCACAGTATGCTAATGGGACATGACGGGCAGGAATAACAGTTAAATAAAGATTCATTTCTGCAGCAGAGAAAGAGCAGCAGCCCTCAAACCTACCTGTCTCCCTGGGTATCAGAGGTTGAATGAGCTGAATGGCTTCTCTGTCCCAGCTGTGAGTGAGACAGAGGTCAGGGAGTCACTCAGGGGAGAGCACAGTCAAAAATCAAACACACATGTAGTTCAGAGGGGCAATCTAAGGCGTTGTATCGCTAATGTAAATTTGTGGTCGCTTAAGGAGACACAGCGGTGATACAAAAGGCAGTAAAGATGGAATATGGCACAAAAGCAACAGAAGTAATAAATCTACGTTCATTTTCCAAATTAATAAATGCCTTTGACACACCAGACGAGGGGGAAGGAAGAGACGGAGTCATCAAAGAGCCTCACTTCCAGCCTCTGCCCTCTGCGTCCGTCTGAAGTGGTGAACTGCTTTATGTCTCCGATCTGAAAATGCAAACACGGTCGCTTGAAGTTCCTATCACACTATCTCCCTTTCATGTGACACTGAGATCAGGGCGGGTCTGGCCCGTGTGTGAACTTTGGGGCCATTATGGTGAGCTGGTATGTTCCAAAACCAACAACCATTCACCATGAAACCACACGCACACAAACACAGACACAGTGTAGCCTAATTGACAATTTCTAAGATGTAAATAAAAACTCAACTTATTTGATTGCTCACTCATCACACTCATACACATCAGGGTTCCCACCACAGCGTCTCTCTGACAGGTTATGTGACTTTTCCGTGACTGACTTTAATAATCCAACATCGAGCCACTTTTTAACAACCCTCCCTCTCTTTTCTTGTTAAAGTTGTTTTTCAGCTCAGGAAACTTTTAACAGACTATTTTCCACCATAGTTCAGTTTATGGTAGAGGAAAAAACAAAACAAACACCATCTAATCAATGTGGGAGCAAAGTTGGAAAATACATATTTTACTAACTGAAAACCACCTCTTAAAATATGAATACATTTAATATACTCAAGTTTATATGATTGCAATCTGTTACTTGGCAAAGAATCTACTAAGCACATAAACATGCTATAAATACTGAGCATTTTTTACTTTATTGCATTGTCTTTGGAAATCTAAATTTTTGAGCACACTGGGTCAAACCAGGTCAATAAAAATTTGGTTGATTATTGTTTATTTATTTCCTCTTTAGTGTCAAACTAAGTTTACAAAACCTGTGATGCTACAGAACAAATAAACACAGGCTGTCAGTTCAATGTGAAAATCCTAGTTGATTTTCAGAGAAGTTAACCATCTGACCTTAACCTGGAGGTTGACGTCACTGAGATTTGAGATCATATGAGATTTTTAGTAGATGCACCTATGGCATGAATTTCAAAATCCTGTGTTACCTGGTTCTCGAGTTATCACATTCACAACTTTGGGTGTCTAACAGGTGGCCTTTTACAGCTGAGGAGCAAAAACTATGTTTAGCAGATGAACAGTATCTGAGAATCTAGGAAACAATCCAGCAAAGACTTGACAGAGTATCTGAGAAACGCTTGATCCATCTACAGTTCACTGAAGCCTCATCAGAAATGGTCTCAGTGCAAGTGTCGCTGTCATGAAACAATTCTTAAGGAAGGGAAACATGCAGAAAAGGCTGAGGAATGAAAATTACACAAGAACTGGACTAAAAACCCAACAGGTCTTCTGGAGTGACAAAGACGAATTTGAAATGTCTGGTTCAAATCATCATCAGTAACACTATCAGTCATAGACTGGCCTCTCCAGAGACCCCACCTCAACATTATTAAAGCAGTGTGCGATCATCTTGATGAACAATGGAACAATCGGCAGCCAGTTTTGAAAGTCCTTCCAGAAGCCTGAAGAACTGTTCCTGACTACATAAAGAAAGAAAGCTGCCTAAGAGAGTTCAGTGTTAAAGAATGACGATGAGCAGTGGCACAAAACTTTTGCACGCTAATATAGAAAGAGAGAACGTTTTCTTTCCCACTTAAAGAGTCCTTAAAATGCCATTATGGAAAACTGGGAATGCTTTTGGAAAGGTCATTGCTTATTTGATTGCTGAGAATTTGAATATAAAATAAAAACTACTTCAATAATTAAACTGTAAATATATAGCTGCCAGCATTTGGCCACAAAACAAAATCCAGAAAATTGAGTTCAATAATCAACATTTTATGCCACATTCTGGCCACATTTTTAAAAAATAATCATCTTACAGAGACTTTGAAAGCAGTTTTTTAATCTTTAAATAGTGCAAGCTAAGCTACTGAGAGTAAATTTTCATTTGACATCAGAGTGAAGTTAATCTTGATACATGTCATTTTTCAAGAACTCAAATATTTATTTCCCTAGTTGGTGTAATGTTTATTGCCTTTACTGCACATTGCAGCAGTGTTCTCAGATCTGTCCATGCATGTATAGAAAAACACTAACCTCAGTAAAAGCAGGTGAAGTGGGTTCATGAAAATTTCAGCACAATAAATATGTAAATAAAAAGTCTTTGTGATTAACAGCTTACAGCACTCTACACAAAACCTTAAGTGTATAAAAGGTGAACTTTTCTCAAACTCCTATGTAACACTGAGCGATTGAAGCCTTAAAGTGTCCTACCGATTTTACAGCAGCAAGTATATTTATCACCGAACCATCCAGCTTTTGCCCGTTGGCCACTATGTCTCCCAGAGAGTAGAAATCTCTGGAGTCCTTAACAGGCAGGTGAATCAATGGCAGCAGTCTGTCAATGGTGTCCATATCAGCACACAGACACACCTGGGAATGAGCCTCCGTCACCAGCAGCCTGTAGTGGCTGAGACAGCAGATGCTATCATTACACATTACTCCCTGTTACACCGTGCTTTGCACAGTGTTACATTATGTTTGCCTCACTTGCCATCAGCTACCTAAAAGCACAGTAAGGAGAACATGCTTCTTAGATACTATCTGTCTTAAAATGCTAAATTACCTCGGTGTTGCAGGACAAAATCGATCTCCTTTCTCCAGGTCTTTGGTGGCAACTAAAGGGTTTTCAATTGTGACTGGAAAGGAAGAAAAAGAAGCAGTTCTGTTTCCAAGCATCATTATGTAATTTCTATAGGCAAGAAATACATTAAAAATGTTTCAGTTTATTAAAAAAAAATTACTTTAATCGCGAAAGAGGACAGTAAAAGAAATCGACACAACTTTGAGAGAGACTTTCTCACCACAGTCCCCAATGTTGAAGCTGCTGGCCAGCCCGTTGACATAGGCATCATTTCCCCAAGTGCTCACGTTGATGAAGAAGTCCGGAGAGTCTTTAACAGTGAAGCCAAAGGTAAATCTGTCCATACCAATATCTGTATTTCAGAAATGGAGGGTTAGTTTAGTGATGCAGTTCAACGGAGAAAAAAGAAACCTAAACATCACCACCAGGAGAGGGCGCTGGTGTACAAGACACTGAAGTGCAGAAGAGGAATGTTGAAAATAATGATGAAGGTGCACTGATAGAGATACAGCCAGGATACGAACTTTTTCTGTCAGGGAAGCTTTTGACGTCAGTTTTTCCAATGATGATGCCTGCCACTTTCTGGAAAACATTACAAGGACAAGAGTGCATCATACTATTTAATCAAACTCGCTAAAACAAGCCTGAAAATACACTGGGCTACATTAGGGTATAAGCCCTAGGAGAAAAAAGAAAATAAAGGACATGAAGTTTAAAAAAACAAACAAAATCAGTTGAACTCACTGAATGAGAGATGTTGGGATGCAGCTCAGAGATAGCGATATAGGTGTGAGCAGCCATTTTGTTTATTCATAACCTCTGCAGGTCTATAAATAAAAATAATAATAATAATAAACAGAAGTCAGGGACCGGGCTTCAGCTCAACCTCTGCAAGACGGTTTCTACATCAGCTCTGAATACACTAAAACACAGTGAGTAATGTGTAAGAGCTACATACATTTACTAGCTAAATTTAACCTAATGCGGTAATTATATAAGTAGCAAGCTAACACTGGATTCTTTTTAGTCATTTTAACGCTAAATTTGATTCAAACAGACTAATATCACAGTTCTACTGTAGCCTTAATACTAATTAATTTAAGTCTCAGCATGTTTTTTTTTT
Organism: Neolamprologus brichardi; assembly: GCF_056152115.1. Taxonomy (NCBI): domain Eukaryota; kingdom Metazoa; phylum Chordata; class Actinopteri; order Cichliformes; family Cichlidae; genus Neolamprologus; species Neolamprologus brichardi. The sequence goes on from NC_142111.1 coordinate 7,749,752, forward strand.
TTTTTTATCGTTTGCTGTCTGCGGTTTTTACCTGTCTCCAGCAGTTCTCTTGTCACGTGACATAAAATTTTCGCGGTAAAGCTGTTGCACGCGACGTTGTTGCTGGAAATTTCTGCATTAATACAGCTGCGTCTTCAGGCTACAATACACACACAAACGAAAAAAAAAAAAGACTTAAAAAATAATCTCCTTTCATAGTGGCATACATTAGTAAAACGTACAGAACAACTGTTAGTGTGAAGTAGGAGTTTTCTTTATTATTTCATAATAAAGGCTTTATGCCGGTTAAAATCACATAAGACTTTACTGTCATTGTACCACTATCACATGGTCACCGCTATTAGGTTGTGCTAAAAAAAACCCCAACCCAATAAATAATCAAATACAAATAATACTAATAATAATAAATATAAAAGTCTTAAATACTGTCATATAAATAATCAAATGCAAACATAAAATATTAAAGGAAACACACACACACACACACACAAATATATATACATGCAATATTATTCAAGTCTTTTAGCAGCTTCACTTCACTGGTCCCCTACGATGTTGGTGGCCCAGTTTGGGCATTGGGGCTTGAAGATGTCACTAATTGGAGTTGCTGGATCCCAGTGATTTTCTGGGCCTCCTTGGTATTCCTCTGTAGTGCCTTCTGAGTCGGTTCTGAGGTCACCCAACCTTCCTCAGGTTCCTCATGAGATCTAGGCATTGCTGAACATTGCCAGTGACAGCAGAGGCTCGGGATCCTCTGAGAAGGGGACACTGAGGAATTTAAATCCAGAGATACTCTCAACAGCATGGATGTTGACATTTAGTAACTAACTAACTTCTTTTCAACTAAGCATAGCCCAACAATCAACAAAATGCGTACATGCTACTGAACTCCTCATTAGTTCAACTTCTTTATTCAGAAAATACAATATGAATTAAATCTATTTCCCCAATGTAATCATCATTTTACATTCTGATAAAAAACACTGACTGTTACTATAATTTAAGCAAATCATTACTGTTTCACCTTTCTGCACTTTAAACCTACTCTTTCTCAATTCCACTAACTGATCAGTTGCATTAATCTTGATTTCGTAATAACGAACACAAACCAGGCTCTATTCACCTAATGTTTTGTTAGTTGCTGTTTAATGTTGCGCAAGATGAAATCTACAGTTTCAACACGCATTCAGTGTGGTAAACACCGATACACCTGCGCAAACATGCATTGAAACAGCAGTAACAAAGGACACAATGACTGAAAGCTGTCAGTTATGCACACTGAAACACGCACACGTTTTATTTGAGTCATCTGTTTTAGCGTCTTTGTACCTTAGACTTTAATATTAGCTTGATGATCCTACCCAGCTATCATTCACAACATGGGATTTGTGCTCAGACAGCCATGCTGAGATTAATTTGACAGCTTCCTGGTTTGTTTTGATAGCACAAAGCCGTGTTTGACATATGATACTGTCTCATGCACCTAAGCAGGAATCAAAAGGTGTAACAGTAAACCCTCATTCAGCTTCACAGAGCCTTTGCTCATTTCCCGTGTTGACTAATCCTCACAGTCGGATCAGATAACTGATCCCTGTGACTAATGTTGATTTTTCAGACAGTAATGTCTCTGGTGATGTGATTTTATGGCTGCTGCTAGAAAAAAGAAGAAAAAAAAGAGAAGGCGGGGTACAGTAGCAGTCATGTGCGTAATAACAGAGTAAGAAAACAGCTAACACAGGTAGATTATTCCTGAGCAGATAGCCTGATGTGTAACTATCCATCAGTGCATTGATGAGCTTTGTATAATCTTGTGTAATGTTAAACGGAGGTGGTTAAATGCATTGAACTTTTATCTACACAAAAAGGAATCGATTTGCTTTTTGCAGCAGCGGCAGGCTATTCAAATGAAAGAAAATTTCAAATTCTAATTTCATTAGGGTTTTTCTGACTAAACTTGGTGAGTCCATTAATCAAAGCACTGTAAAGTGTCATCAGATAAATCAAGTGAAACTTACTGTTGGTTTGATGAATTATTCATAACGAATTCACCTGTCATCAATCACACGCCGATCAAACGTTCAACTGGTTCTTTTGACGTCATTTGAATAAACTATGTAAATGTCTATACCAAAAGCAGTCAGCTAAGGTCTTGCTTGTCACCTTCCAAAAACCTGACTTTATGCAGAGCCGAGCAGGATGTCGCATGCACGCAGTCGCCGCAGGAATGTGCTGTGATCGCGTGGCCTCTCTGCCTCAGGTCGGCTCCCCAGAGGGCCTGCAGCCGTGTGGCCACTAATCGACTATTAATCCATCATCTCATGTGTGAGTATGAGTATGAGCTCCTTTCTGTAGATGCGCCATGCATGTCAGTGCATACAGCACATCTATGTTTACTGTCATCAAAAGGACAGTTCAAAGTTCATAAAGAATGTCTGTAGAAAACAAGAACGATAACTGCAATAATCAGAGGTGATGCTGTTTAGAAACAGATATTCAAATGGACAATAACATTCATGCAGGAAATTTCATATCTTGCAGCTGCTGCATCAGTTACTGTCCTGATGAACTGTCATGAATAATTCAAGAAAATTGCTTTTCTAGATTCATATTAATCTGTAAACTTACAACTGTTCAAACAGCACATTTAAAAGCTAATTTCATAAAGAATAATGTCCATGAATGTAAATACTCCACCAGCTTAGCTTTTGCTCACATCTCGCATGCTTCAGTGTTTATCTATTGAGCATCTTAACAGACTGAAAAAGCTCGTGCTTCACATGATTCAGAATCAAATGCATTAGAGCTCAGGCAAATAAATACATTTAAAAAACCAAATGTAACTACATGGTAGTGCAACTATAATAAATTTCTCATTTTAGATTTGCTTAAATTTTCCACAGGTAAAAATGATTTTTCACCTCTACAATTTACCTCTTTTGAAAAGGTCAAAGAAAGTTATGAAAATACATAAAGTAACATAAATAAAAATATATTTGCGTTGAAAAGGTATAATTAGGAAGATGTACAGTATGACTCAAAAAGATATTGGGGTTTTTTTGCATTAAAAAAATTATCTGAGCACGTAAAATGTGATACAATAATATATAGAGAGCTGTTTTTACTCAGTGGTGAAAAGTTGTGTAAGCTTCAACCTCTAAATACTGCTCAAATGTTAACGTTAAAAAAAAGGTGCCCAGTATAATCAAAATAAATTAAATAAGACTGACAAGAACCTCCAGATTGCTTTTTCTCTTACAGTACTTGGATTTTTGTGTTTAAGTGTTTTTACATTGTGGTATTGCTATTTAGAGCAGCTCCAAAGCTCTTCCTCTTCTTTCACAGCAGTCTCCTGGACCTTATGTAAAGGCACCAGACAGGAGATTTATAGTTAAACTGCAAACCATGTATAAAACATGAGAACACTGGAGGGAGTAAAACCACCACAGACCTGCTCGGAGACCAGGCGACACAAAGACAACACGAAACCAAGTTGAAATCCTTTAAAACTGCAGAGATTCAGAAGTGCAGATCTGTGGCACCTTCATATATCCTGCATGCATCCAACAGCAGAGGTTCACAGACTGATGGTTTGATTGAAATGACCTTTTCCAATCAGGAAGTGAAAGAGCCGGTGTTTACACTATATCCATATGTTTGGTAATGTACCAAAAAATCTTGTACAGGGTTTTACATTGCTGCAAAATGCTTTACAAGAAGTGGGTAGACAGGTTGTACTATTTAGATGGTTTGCACTCACGTGTGAGAAGGTGCCCATGATTGTGCACATGCGAGACAAGGGAGCCATTGTTAAAAAAAAGGAAAAAATGGGACCAATCCTCATTATTTTATTGTATCCGACCATTAAAACATATTGTTCTGCGCATGGTGAGCAATATCTTGGCATAACTCAGACTTCAACATCCAACTATAGCTTTTGCAGTCGCTGGCAGGAGCCTGAGCAGTCTTTATTGGTTTCCACAAGTGGAAGACGTCCAAGCTACAAGTATGTGTACACTGTAATTTCCCTGCCACCTGTGTGACTGACTATGGTGGAGCTGCTGCTGCTGAGCCACTGGGGCTGCTCAAAGCCATCGGATCTGCCCGGCTCTGGTAGAACAATGCGCTCCGTCTCCTCGTCCTCGTGCCCAGTGAGATGGGGATGTGGAGGAAACTTTAAATGATGTTAATAACATGCTGTTGAAAAGCAACACGAAGACTGAAATCGGTGGCATGCACGCATGATGTCAGCTCCCATCATTATGCCACCATGAGGTAATGGGAGGAACACTGCGGCGTTTGTCATGCGATTGCTTCGGCTGGCTTTTTTGATGTGCTGTTAGCAGATTTAAAGTCTTGTTTTTCAGATTAAACTTTGCAGGAGTTAGTTAGAGAGGAAGCATTTCAGTACAGCGAAGACTGAAATACTGATGAGGAGGAAATAGAAATATGAAGGAAACGAAATTTGTTGAATATTACAGCACAACAGGAGCTTTCATGAAACTGTTTTCACAAAACCGGTTACACCACTTACACACCCAGATCACGGGTGTTTTCTATTTGTGAGGCTTGCTCACTTATGGCCTTTATCCCATTTGTGGTGTGCTGACTCACAGGTTTGACTGGACAGGTGAAGAGTATAAGCAAAACTTCATCAACCATTTTTCATTATTGAAGTTAAACCAAAATGTGACTATAGAAAGGCTGTTTTCTGCAAAATAAGTTTCTGTTTTCGAGGCTGTGCGCGGCTGACTTTTAAGCAAAACCTTTAATTTTTTCTGTGAACGCAATCAATTGTAAGATTTTATTTAGTTAGGTCCAAAAATATTGGTTCAATTTTAATCAGGGTTTGGGTTATAATAGAGTATACAGTGTGGTTACAGTGATTAACATGTGGTTCGGGTTATGGAAACGTTGTGACTAAAAATAATTTTGAAATATGAAACGACGAGGCTGTATAGAAGATGGATGTAGCTGCAGTGATGTCACTGGTTTGTAGACTAATTTAAAAAAAAATTAAATCCTGCTCTGTTAATGCATCAGTAGCAAAAACTGCACCTAACATAATGAAAATAAATTTTTTAAAAAGGAGCTTTTCCAGGAGCCTGCAGACTTTAACTTCATTTTTCTGACTTTAAGACTCACATATTTCTATTTGAGTGTTTTTAAAGTCCCGAATACTTCTTCCTTTTTAGCAGCAGCCTCCTCGATCTCTGTAAAGGCACCAGACAGAAGATTTATAGTAAAACCATGCAAACCATGCATAAAACATGAGAACAGTGGAGGAAGAACAGACACCAAAGATCCCCTAAAAGACACGACGGCACGAGAACAACACAAAGTCCAAGTTCTTTAAAGCTGCAGTGAGTCAGAGACTGTGACATCTATTCCCTGCATACATCTAATAGCAGATTTTCACAGACTGATGATTTGGTTGAAATTACATTTTGTAAACAGGGACTCCATGTAGTGGGTAATGCATAAAAAGCAAGAAAAGAACTTGAACAATAGCTCAAGTTTACAGCTTTCAATTTTTCATAGTCCGATTATTAGAACGAAGAGGCTGGTGGGAATGCCATTCTTTCTGATGGCAGCTGGTTAGAAGTCGCCAACGTAGCAGACAGACTGACTTGATGATTGTGTAGTAAAAATGGCGACTAGTTTTTCTTAAAGGGAAATTTATTGTCTGCATCAAATGACAAGAGAACTCAACCAATAGTTCTTCAGATTTAATCGAACATTCATGGTAGCATCATGTGAAAGATGGGCTTTGGCACTTTGTGCATTTTGGTAACGGCCGTGTTGTTTTGCATTTTTTTGAGTCAGAACAGACCAAATTTGGATGGGAGAAGTACAAAATTTTCAGTTACCTCTAGCATCTATAAATGCTATGAGATATACACAGATACGTGTTAATTAGTGCAAAAAGTAATAATGTAACATCAGAATTTGAGTTGCTAAGACTGGGGCTCAGTTTGTTGGATGGTCTGAAACACACAACAGGCCGTATTTGAAAGATAATTCCATTACAAAATACTCTAAAAGCCTCTAATGGCACAGAGATGTGCTCTAGCAGCGTGCATTGACACCTATCAACAGAATCCATGGCTGTAAACATGCTCTGTTCAGCTGTAAAGCTGTGCTTTTTAACATGGGAGTTTCCCTCGCTTCTGGAGCTAGCCTCAATTGGCCAGTCCAAGAACTGCAGTTTTTGGACCTTTAATGCTGGCTTGATTTTCAGTTCTGGATGCTATACCATGAATAGAATGGAGATTTTATCAGGGTAATGGATTTTAATAGTAAATTTTATGGTAATTGAGCCAATATCTGTTGAAACAGCCCAGAAAAACAGACAAACCAGAAATACTATGTCTGGAGTCCATGCAGTACTAAATCTTTTTCCTTATATGTAATATGCAGCATATCTACACACGTTCCCCATTTATCATGACTTACTGATCTGAATTTGGAAGATGCTAAATGTCTGGCATGAAGTTGTGTGACTTGGAGCGAGTGTGTCTTTTCAGATTATATGAATGAATATTTGCACGTGTGTGTGTGTGTGTGTGTGTGTGTGTGTGTGTTTTGGGGTTTTAATATCAAGTCAAAGGGCATCACTCAGTTCAAACTTTTTATCCTCCAGGACAAAACTCCGGCCTGATATACAACCACTGTCAATTTAATGTTACCCAGAGAGATTTTTCATCCATTCGTCATTTTAACTGTGGAAAGACCTGGAGCTGTACTTCAGCTACATCAAAGCCAGTGCTGCTGTCCCAGTCCATCACAAACGTCCTCACAATATCTACTGCTTAGGTAGTTCCCCTCAGACAAACCCTGACAGAAATATTGCGCCCTAGATTTGACCCCAACGCTTTCGAATTAAGAAAGAGCCCCTTTTATATTTTATTTTTTTTGTTCCTCAAATATGTGAGAAACACATTTCTTCAATTATTGCCGAGTGATATATGAAACAGAAGCTTTCTTTTCTGTGCCGCATGTGTTCCACTGAACAATGAAATCCTTATATTGTGGAGTAACATGGCACTGAGCAGGACACAGTTTCATGCGTTATGACAATAATGCTATTTATTATTGTTTAATGATTTCAGTGTTGCTTTGATTAGGTGCTGATTTTTTAGCATGTGGAACCAATGTCCTATATAAAGAATCATCTGTACTGTTGAAACGCAGATAAACTCCTTCTGTATTATTTACAATGGAAAACAACTTTTCACTGATTTCCTTGGAATAAAAGTCAAAAAGACTGGGTATCTGGAACATTTTGGGGATGAGTCATTTGTATTTTTTTTATTTTTTTTGCTCAAAAGCAGAATGATCAAACTGAAATTCACGTCCTCTAATTTACTGGTGTCATGGTTAGAAATCTTCAGCCTAGAATCTTATTGTAACAATTCAAAACAAAACATGAATCCCACATGTTTTTCGATGCCTATCTACTGTTTATGTTCATTGCGTGGTGCGTTCAAGCGTTGCACTTTCATTCTTCTCCGTTTTGTCATCGTTACGATCTGTTTTAAGGATTTAATATGAGGAAAAACAGAAACATTCATGTTCTGAGTTTTTAGGGGGCTCGTTGTTCTGCCCCTTAACAAGAGATAAGTTTTGTCTGCGCTGTGCTTATCCAAGCGTGTCTCTGCAAAGGACGTTGAGTAGAGTCATTAAGTTTCCTCTGTTTTTTACTTATGAGTCACATCCATTAAAAATCAATTCCATCCACTGAGAAGCAGCTTCATCCATCAGAAACCAATTAATTTATCAGAAAATTACACTTTTGGATCTACATTGTTTTAAGTTATCTGCCCAGTTTCCAGTGACTGACTGAAAAGTTGCCAAGCATTGGATGTGTTTGCATAAAAGGGTCTAAAACACCAAAGTGCTTGTTGGCATTTTTGGAAATATGCTCACATAGTTCAGGTTTTGCCATGTGACCCTTGAACTCATCTGCCATTTTGAATATATGATGCTGTGGGGTCAAGTAAAGCCACAGGAAAACAGATTGGTCAGTGATCCCTCTGGCAACCACCTGTTGCTCGGGCAAAATGTGTATTACTTGACTAGTTGATGAAAGGTTATTGGAGGTTTATGGCAATTGCAATAAGAAACTGGTTGCAGAGAGGTATACGGTGTTGCACTGAAAACCTCGCCTTTGCTTTGGCCGTTAGCACTTTGCCGAGGTCGCTTGCATGGAAATGCCGACATGTCTGTAAACATCCAATATGCTGGACAAGTCTTGAGCAATATCCAGGTGACATCCCGTGAGAACTCTAAAAAAACTACTTTTCTTTATGCAGACTTTAAGTCATGTTTTGCTATATTACTTTATCTGCCTGCAAGACCAAGACATGCCACTCTAATCCCAAATCCTATTGGATGTCATTTAGGGCTTCTTTAAACCAAACTCTACCATTAGAGGGAAAAAGGCTCCGCCTCATCTGTCTCTTCTAGTCCTGTCTCTCCTTTGGATGCTAGTAACATCACATATGGAAGACATCAGGCTGTTACAGAGCAGCTCTCCTCACCAAACACTAATAACAGTGTGGCTATGGGTTTAATAAAAAGGAATGGAACGAATTATGGCCCCATCCTAGTCAGAGCCATCATGTACTGCAGCGCATTAGTGTGGCCTCAGCAGCCAGACCAGACCAGCAGAGACGGGGAGGGGAGATGGGTTGGCGTGGGTGGGCGTGGGGGGGGGGGGGGGGGGGGGGCTGACTAGGGACAACCAGACTTTCCCAGCAATAACTAGTCAGACTCTTGGGGTTCAGTGCTGTGGTATTGAGAGGGGGAACACACAGAGAGATATAGGGAGAAGTCTGTGGGCAGCTAAAACACGGCCTCTGCCAGAGGTAATGGGACATCAAGAGGAGTTTGACAAAGGTTAAACTGAGTCTTCCAAATGAAATTATGAAAAAAAAAAATCACACCCATCTAGAAAAGTGAAAACATAGGAATGCCATGGGAATGGGAGCTAAGAACTTGCTAAGTTCTTAGCTAAGAGCTTAAGAATGAGAGGAAAAACAAGCGATCCAGAGCTAAGGGAATGTAAAAGAGAACTCATGCTGCAGACAGGTGATAGACCCCGTCAGTGACCCTCATAACAATTTGGTTTGCAAGAAAAAAATATCCAAATGGAACATCTTCCGCTTCTTGGCCATTGTTACCCTGCAAGGTTTGCTTAGTTTCCTCTTAAACACACACACACAGGTCTGGCACATCCCACAGGTGCCTCAATCTAACTCGAGTGAATTGACATGTGGGGAATTTTTGTTATCCTGCTGAAAGAGACCACAGCCAGCAGGGAGTAACGTTTCCATGAAAGAATGCTTAAGTCGGTGGCATGTGTCAATGTAACATCCTCATGGACCCAAGGTTGCCCAGCAGAACATTGCTGAAAGAGCACACTGCCTCTACTGGCATACCTGCTTTGCATAGTGCATCTTGGTGCCACACAGGTGCGTAATTTCCAGGGGGTTTAGGGGGGTTATAACGCCCCCCCCCCAATAGTCAGACCCAACCAATATAACCCCGCCAATAAATTTATGAATTATCTTGCATAAATAGGCTGTTGATTTTCTTTATTCATTCCAGGTATTACCAGCAAAATACAGTGGAACCCTGACTTATGAAATGAAGTCGTTCCAGAGGGTCTTTTGTAAGTCAAAATTTTTGTAAGTCAAGGCAACTTTTTCCATCGCCTTTTGAGTGAGGCGATGCTAGCTGAAGACGAAGTTCTTGGTGAAGGGAGAGGTGGCTGAAGAAAGCATACGAGCATCACTCGAATCACTTGCAGAAAGTTTTTTCGGCCCCATTATGAATGAACGATAGGCTAATTGCTAACTGCAACAACAATACGTCTTTCACGTGGAACAGCGAAACGCAAGTACGAAAGCCAAGGGGTTATCACATGATTCGGAAGGCGTTGTGGGCATTCTGGGCTCAGCCAATCAGAGCCAGCGGATTTCGTTACATGGGCATTTTGCCGTACCACGAGCAGAAATATTGCTGTTAAGTGTCTTTTTAACTTGAATCTTTTGTTAAATAGGGTCTTCGTAAGCCGGGGGTTCCACTGTAGTTGCATGTTTAATCATCTGGGAATTTACCAAGATTTATTTATTTATTTAGACAGAGATCTTGACCCCCCTCCATGTTCAGCACAAACTTACGCTGATGGTGCCACATGTTCCCCAGGTAAGCAATTTGCACGGACCCAACCATCCATGTGATGAAAAATGTATTCTCTGTACTCATACACGTCTCTATTAAAACCAGCATTAGCTTTTTTTTAGCAAGTTAAGCTACACAGCGATTCTTCACTCTCAATGTGCATCAGTGAGCCTTGGCCACCCATGATGCTGGTTTACCACTGTTCCTTCATTGAGCAATGTTTGATAGATACTGACCAGCGCAGATGGAGAACACCCTCACAAGAACTGCAGTTTTGGAGATGCTCTCCCCCATCTAGGCAACACAGTTCAACTCTTGTCAAATCTCAAATCCCTACGTTTGCACATTATTCCTGCTTCTCACATCAACTTTGAGAACAAAATGTTGCTCCCTGCTATATCCCACCCACTAACCGGTGCCATGATGATGAGATGATCAGTGATATTCACTTCACCTGTCAGTTGTCAGAATGTCTGATTGGTGTAGGGGAGACCGGGGATAGTTGTAACATTTTTGACATTTCTGTCTGTAAATTGGAGCTCTTTTAAGGTAGTGGATTCAAAATGTAATGCAAAGTATTTACATGTCTCTGCTATTAAATAGTGCAGCTATTTTCTCTGCAGCACAATTACCCATTGCATGGTATGGTCTCAAACACAAAGAGTGAAATGTTACAATTAACCCCATAGTCTGGGTTAGTTGTAACATATCCTGGGGTGAAATGTAACACAATGAAATAAGGGTACTAACAAAACATTAACATGTAATCTTTGTTTATTCAACACATGAATGCACTTAGAGCCATTTATGTAGCTACGTGTGTGTGTGTGTGACAGAATGCAGAAATCTAGCTTTTGAACATATGTCAACCCCCCAAAAAAGACAAATTATGGAATTTTCTGCAACTGAATATTTCATTAATTTTGGTTGGTCTTCCTTGAGTTTGGCCTCATTGGCTCAGTGGGCATTATAACCTACAACTCTTGCACCAATTTTGAACATAACAATGAAGCTGAAAAAATGTAGTTGTTCACCAGCATCGCAATTCCACTACTTTTTTTATCATGGCTTACCTTGGTGTGGTTTGCAAAGTGCTTCAGAGAGATGAGGAAATCTGTTTCTTGCACCCATCCTGATTTATTTCCATTACCAGTACTTCCTACTGGTCCATCTCTGACACAGTGGTCTGCATAATGTATGTGTGGGAACACAAACAGTGGAGGAATTGTGTTGCCAATGGCATTAACCGCATATACAAACGCGACCAGTGAACCTCTCTCTGCTGATGTCGTTGCCCCAACTTGTTTAATATAAGTTAAAGTAATAGTGTGGTAAGTTGTAACATCTGCATTATTGTTACAACTAACCCAGACTGTTGCTGTTACAACTGACCCAGACTGATATAGCCATGAACTAGCTAACATTACAGCCAATGGCTAAAACATTAGCACTAAAGACCTACACAGAATATATCCCCATAGACATACAAATAACATAATTTAAGTTTGATGAGTTTAACTGCAAAGCAGATAATGCTATTAGAAATTGAAATAAAGTAGAAAAACTTACTTTTTGGCATAAAAATTACTTTTTTTCGTGTTAAATTGTCTGTGTTTGACCAAATGTGCTGATTTTTCACATGTGATAGCAGAACTGAGTTGGGCATGCACAGGATGAGTCACATCATTTGAAACTTAGCCCTGATTGGAGAAATTGGAAGTGTTACAACTGACCCACGTTACAACTATCCCCGGTCTCCCCTACACATCCATATTTACCTTTTAGAATTCTCCTTCATTGGATTTGTTGGCTTGCTTGTTGAATTGATTGGTGCAATAATGTTACCAAATGTTGAACAGAAAAGCTACTTAAACACCATGCTGGCCTGATGTGTCGAGTGCTCAGCACGCTGTGTGCTGAATACAAATAACATAAAGGCTTGCTTGCAGAACTTTGATTTATTTTTCCGTGCTCCACAGAGTATCGGTAATATAATCTGTACTGAATTTAACCAAGATCCACTGAATGTGTGTAAATGAGGTACTTTCAAAATTCTTCTTATGACTTTAATTTGATTCAATTCATAATAATAATAACTTTTATTTGTATAGCCTTTTTGAAAACACGGTTACAAAGTGCTTAACAGTTTGAATTAACCCACACATCAAATGTAAGTGTAGATGTGTAAACATACAAACATGCAGTCAAACATACGCTCTTAGATTAAATCCTGCATACACCCTTCCATACACACATTAGGAGAACAAGAGCCAAAAATAATGGGCGGAAAGCTTAAGGAAAAGCTAACCAATAAAAACGAGTTTTCAGCAGTCGGTTAAAACAAACCACAGATTCAGCCGATCTGATAGACTGAGGACGGCTGTTACAAAGCAACAGATTTAAAATAAAGAGTGTGGGAAACAGTTAAAACACTGCTCTGGAATGAGCAGCGGCTCTGCTTTATGAGCAGGAGCCTGGTCATGTAGGGATTTATATGTAATTAATAGAAAAAACGGCAGTACTCCATCCAGGTGCATCCACAGAAAGAGACAGAAACACACATATATCCACGTTTTAGAAGAAGTAATACAAGTGCTCACACCTCTGACACAATTTTCGTTTTATTAAATCGTTAGCCTGCTGCCCCCACAGATGATCTGACCTCTTCCTTGCTCTTTGTGTGGTCTATGGAAAATGCATGGAGAGCATTTTTGAGTGCTTGCACCGCTTGTTTGGGAAATAAAATATTACTCTTTGACATGTGAATATAAATTCTATATGTGGCACCGTGGAGTAGATATAATGAGGGAAACACACAATAGTCACAGAATTTATGTATTTGTTTATTTATTGCTGGTGAAGCTTTCCACATGCGGATTCTTATTTGTCAAGATCATGGAGACATCCTGGCTCCCAGCTTACGTCTTTATTTTTGCAGGTTTTCACAGAAATCCCAGCAATGACCCTTTGGCTTGTGTATATTTCTTTATGTAGTGGTCTCTGATTAAAGAGCTATTAAAAGTGATATATTGCACTAATCAACATAACATAACAGATATTAACGTATAGTAGCTTTGCCGTGATTAATGTTGCCCTTAAATAGAGCAGATGAAGACGAGCAGAGCAGCTGGGAGCGAGAGTGGCTGCTTTTACTTCATGGGTGGGCAGATCTGGTCCTAACCCTTGTCTCTGTATGCAGTGACATGTCTGTCTTTAGCTCGGCTGCCGCTGGAGGAGGTGACAGGTTAGTTTAGACCTACAGCACAGAGGGAATCCTAATGGCTCCATCATGATGTGAAGGCAAACTTATGTTTAGTCAGTGGCAGTCAGGGCTTCATGTCACTCAAGACTTAAATTCAGCAATTTTGCCACCATCTCCTTCTCTGTTTAACTGGGTTTTGCCACTCGATACTGCCTTCTATACCAGCTCACAGTCATGTCTGTGTTTAAAACCAGCCTGCTTTATTGAACCCACATACAAGTCTGTTATATTTGGATCAGGAGACACCGGCTCGCCTGATTTGTTCTCCCCACCTAAGTTGTTTTCCTCTTCACTGTCAGTGACGTTATACTTTGGACCACCAGAGTTGGACTTCTGGTATTCCACTCTGGCCTTGAGTTACCTACATTATATGTAAGAATAATTTGATGTAGAAGGACTTTCCCTGAAAGAACTCACTGCTAATCAGTCCTGTCAGCTCAACTGGTTAACCCAAATGCTACTGCATACTGTACGATTTCAAAGAATAGCAGGAATGGTCACGGACTGTTCAGTAAATACAAATTTACTCACATTATTGACCTGAAAGCTTGTCCATCTAACAAATTCTCTGCTAAAATTTTCTGATACTAACAACACAGTCTCTGTGTAATTGATTTCCTTTAGGCCTTATGACTACTCCAGTGACTCTGACTATTAAACCCCAGAGAGCTACAGTCTGAAGGGTGGATGCTGCAAATGCAAAGGCATGTCAGGCTGACCAAAGATACATCTGCGTTGTAAAAAGATATATTAACTCAGCCGCGCATGTGTGCACAGGAACTCTGCATGCACACACATACACACGGACGTAAAATCACATTCATCTTCTCACCGTCCTTGTAATCGTGGCTACGTCAATAGCATATTACACCTTTTCCTTTAGCTGCTTATTGAGCAAGCCTGCAGCAAATGTTCATGTGTTGGTTATAATGTGATCTATTACCTGTGCCCTAGTGTCAGGCTCTAAGATCAGGGCGGTAGGACTGGGATGTGTCGCTATGGGCTGGGGGTTGGGAGGATTATGGTTTGCCTATAGATCTCTGGGAATGTGAAGAGCCACTGTCTCAGATGGACACTTTATAGCATATGGGGCATGTTGTTGTGGCCTGGATAGGATGTATGGGTTAGCTTTTAATCAGTATAGATTTCTAAAGGCTGATAATAAAAATGAGGGTTTTCTATTTAACATTATATTTTAAAGTGGCCATTAGAATGTCGCTGCACGACCAAATAACCCTTTGTTCGTGCAGCACTGGACTATACTCATTTGTATATCCAGCAAAGGAAATTTTTAAAATGCAACCACAGTTTGCCATTCTAGGAGTAATTAAGCTGCACTATAGGGCCAGATTTAGCCAGAACGGAGGTTGGGAGCCAAAGGTGTTAACACCTGAAGTGCTAAAACACAGGAACACAAAATATTGCAGAGGGCCAAAATCAGCAGACAAACCAATCTCAAACCTCTAACCAGCCCTTAAAAGAAAAAAACAACAACCCAACTGATAATGTCACATTCACACAAGCACTTTTCTGTGTCTAAATACTTTCTGGGTAAGATTCACACAGTGAACCGAGCGCATGGGGACCAGCCTTGCTCTACCTCCTGAGCTACACCAACCAACTAACCAGCTAGTGCCTCCATACTGTAGTGGTTAACATATTTCCCTAACAAGGGGGAAAAAACTGGGTTAATCACCTGAGGAGACACAAATCCTTTGGGGCTGCATTACAAAGGGTACCTGGTTAAAAAAAAGAGCTGCTATCAAATATGTGCCCTATCTGCTGTGGTGACCACATGAGCAGCTAAAAGTAGCTTACTATTAAAATAAATATATATATAAAAAAGGTTGGGCAGCACGGTGGCACGGTGGTTAGCACTGTTGCCGCACAGCAAGAAGGTCCTGAGTTCAATTCCAACATCAGGCCGGAGTCTTTCTGTGTGGAGTTTGCATGTTCTCCCCGTGTTTGCGTGGGTTCTCTCCGGGTACTCCGGCTTCCTCCCACCGTCCAAAGACATGCAGCTTGTGGGGATAGGTTAATTGGATAATCCAAATTGCCACTAGGTGTGAATGTGCGACTGAATGTGAGCGCGAATGGTTGTCTGTCCCTGTGTGTTGGCCCTGCGACAGACTGGCGACCTGTCCAGGGTGTACCCTGCCTCTCGCCCTGTGACAGCTGGGATGGGCTCCAGCGCCCCCCGCGACCCTGAAAAGGATAAGCGGAAGCGGATGGATGGATGGATGGATGGATGGATAAAAAAAAAGGTTTTACTACAATTAGCTGGATTGTTTTAACAATAGTCCTTCTCTCTGTAAGTTCTTTGTTTCACATCCCCAAGATGCTTTAATACAGCGGTCCCCAACCCCTGGGCCTCGGACCGGTACCGGTCCGTGAGTCGTTTGGTACCGGGCCGCGAGAGTTGAGGCTCAGGTGTGAAATGTATAGTTTTCAGGGTTTTATCGGTTTTCAGTGTTATTTTGTTATAGTTTTTATCGTTTACTCGGTTTTCCTTGGTCTTTTCACGTGTGTTATGAATAAATTTTCTTTTTTTCGGTAACGGTACTAGTTTTATTTTGTTGTATTTATCCACGACACATTAAAGACCGGTCCGTGAAAATATTGTCGGGCATAAACCGATCCGTGGCGCAAAAAAGGTTGGGGACCGCTGCTTTAATGGACTGAGATCTGGTCAATATGGAGGACGTTTGACTGTCATTTTCAAGAAAGCAGCTTTGTGATGTGACAAATGTGATGTGCTGAAATCATCATCATCAGAAGATGGATAAACCGTGGTCATAAAAGGATCGACATGGTCAGCTCAGGTAGGCTGTGGTGTACTAGGTGACTCTAAGCATGCCAGAAAATACCCTCAGATACCAATGCATGCAAGACAGGCTGAATCCAGGGCTTCATACTGTTTACACCAACTTCTCACCGTGCCAATGAAATGTCTCAGCAGAAATGAAGACTCAGAGGAGGCAACATTTTTCCAATCTTCTGATCGTCTTCGGAGAATGTGCAAACAGTAGCATTGTTTCCCTTTTCTTAGCTAGCAGAGTGGCACCCTGTTTCGGTGTATGTGATGTGTTGCACATTTAGACTCGTCTTCAAAGTCTTGCGCACACTTTAGTTGTAACAGATGATTATTCGAATTGTTTCCCATCAGCTCAAAGCAGTCTGGTCCATCTCTTCTAACCTCAACAAGGCATTTTTGCCCAGAGAATTGCAGCTCAGTGAATATTTATAAGCCCATTCTTTGTAAACCCTAGAGATGTCTAGGTCACCAATTTTTCAAATACTAACCTTTCTTCTGATGCTCAGTCTGAACTTCAGCAGGTTGTCGAGATGCACGAGCTGCTGCCATACGACTGGCTGATTACATGTTTGTGCAACCAAAGCAGCAGATGAGTGTTTGATTCAGATTCATGACATTTTACTGGAACTGGCTGGAATTCACCTAGAGAGAGCTCACGTGACAGCCCCTTGTGAACGATGAGTCAATGAAGCTAAATGACTGAAATAATAATTTATTTTTTAATTATTTAATTTTGCAAATATTAGTATTGGTTCAGTGTAGAGTCTTTAAAAAGCTGATTTTGGCCATGAAATGTGGGCATTCAGCGTGATTGCTGAGTGCTGATTGCTGATGTATGACAGGACATTCTCCGTTGATTACAATTATTTCCCTAAGGGATTACTTCAACACACACTAGGAGTGCGAAGTCAAAACGGGTGAATGCTGTAAAATGTCATTAATACTTGCAGAACAATATTTTATATTTGTATAAAAATATTTTGCCACCAGAGAAACCGAATACTGTACTTACTAAACCTTTCTTCACAGTGCGCTGAGCTGTTTGATGTCAAAGTAATTTCCTACATATATATATATATAAAGAATTATGATTCCACTGTAATGTTTGTCTTTCCTTTCTCATGCACTGCTTGCAGTCATTACTACCAAAAGTAATGGACGTGTAATTTTTCTTTCTGTTAATTTCTGGTTTGTGTTATCCGCCCCCTAACCATCATGATGTCAGTCTGATGTCTGAGTTTCTGCCTCAAAGTGACAGCAATGGCTGAGCAGCAGCGTATGGCCGCTTTGGTCGGAAAACAACGTGATGTTTCAAAGCGGATGAATGCGTAATTACGACTATATTGTCAGTGCACCAATATCATATAATGTTTTGCGATGATTTAAATTGCGAACGATAACCACATCTGTTCGCAGTTAATGATGGCGAGGTTCTATCTCAGCTTCTATGTTGGAGAAAGAAAATAGAAACATGGAAAATGTGCGCGGCCAAAGATTTCTACTTTTTATGGCATCGCTCATCTCATTTCTCTCGCTGGAGCTGAACGGTTCGCTCCCACTTTCTCCACGTCTGGTCACCCTCATCTCATCTTTTTGCTACCTCCTTTTCTCCACCACCAATTACTCCTCTGTGCTGTCTGAATGTGCAACAATCTCTCTCTTTATCGCTGTATCTCTTCACCCCCTCTGCAAACTAATGTCCCTAAATCCCAAGCTGGTTGGCCTCTGTGTTCAGCTTTTTTTGAGTGTGTGACATGCTCCTTATTGAACAGTGACCCATAAATCTCTGACCTCCTTGCAGCCTCTGAGTAAAGCACTCTGATATTAAATAATGAGACTCAGGGAGGTGATGTGGTCCTCTGTCAGGCCCCCCAGGGATGAGATGTGATATTGTTCCCATATCTGCCTCCAAAGTGGGAATTAACTATAGTCTGGATCCCAGCAGCACACAAGAAGAACACTGTCTCCAATTTGTTTGAGTAACCACTGTAGATAATAAAGCACGATGATCTTTTCTCATGCTGAGTTGTAATATTTGCTTAGACTGAACTACTCTGTGAGAAAACAGTGAGTCAGCATATTCTTAATCTATAGCGATAAGTTCGTTTTCTTCTTAATCTGTCGTGTGACCTCTGATGAAAACAAGAGAAATATACCTGAAGAAGAATATAATGTCCTAAAGAAATAAATTAGCTGGCTAACTTCTAGGGCTTCTGGTGTAGTCAGATAGTTATTAATGTATTTTTGTTTAGTTTAGTTTAGTTTTTAGACTTTTTCAAAATGCAGATGAATTAAATAAAAATGCAAAGTAAACATTTTAGTTTAAGTAAATTGAATTAAATTAGATTTAACACCCATAGGTTAAAAAAAATACTTAAATGTTTGCCAGATGATAGCTGCTAATCCTTCTTTTTTTAAAAAAAAAAACAAAAAACAAACAAAAAAAAATCTTGATTAATTGCAACTAAATCTGTTGAAATATTATTGGCCAACAGAACTCATTAAGCAAACTCCATAAAAAAGGTCCAGGAAGCAAAAAAATCTTTACCCAGACTACTATTTAAATTCAGTTTTCAGATACTTTGACTTTCAGATACTGGGAACTTCAGTAGATGCTGTCATGTTTTTGGCGAAAAGCTAACAGCGTTTTGGGAATCACCTTGTTCGTGCAAAAATACTATCTTATGTTTGTTAAACTCTGTTACTTTTGGCACTTTGTGTACATTCCACTAAAGAAGAGAGAACAAATTATTTGTTTTTATGACAAACTGTCTACAAGAAAGTCCCTAAAACTACAATTTAAAATTGTTTCTTTGCCAGCTTTTCTGTTGTATGCAGACATGAGACTAAATGAATTCTTCATAGTTAAGAAGTAGTGTCACAACCAGATTACTCCCTTTACAATAGATACAAGATAAGGTCAGGATTAGACTGAAAATGAGAAAAATAAAAATATTTATATAACTGAATATAACTGAAGAATTATAAGAAAGTGTGTATCCTTGGAAAGGTGAAATGAAATGGTGGATCAAAACTTTTGTACATTATTGTATTTTTAACTCTTAACTATTCAACTGAAGAGTGACAAACTGTCAGCTACAAAGAGAACTTTTTTATGAGAACAGGGCTCAAAGAGTCGACATACTTTTCACAAGCATGTTTTCTGCAAGCCATTTATCGTCAGTTGAATTCAATTAGCTAACAAGCTAGCTAGCATCAGTGTTAATCATCTCCTCAGAACTTTCCTGCCTAATACTTTCATAACCAGTTATTAAAAACAACAAAAACAAACCTTCAACACCCTTAAAGATTTAATAACAGTCCATGATTCATGATATCATGTTTAAATTTTATTGTTATTGTTATTGTTTAGCTAGGATGCTATTTGAAAATGCTAGCGTGTTAGTCACAGAGCTTTGTTAGTAACTTGGTAAAGATACAGAAACTCAAGGATAAAAAGTGAAATGAAAAAAAAAAAAAGAAAACACAAAAGTAGTCAAACAATGTAAAATAAAAGCAATTTGATTATTTTACTGGTGACATAACAAAAATGTTTTTTTTTATAGGCTAATCCCATTTACTTACCTTATTTGGTTATCACTAATAATTATTGATGAACTCAGCATAGGCTATGTTTTGCTTGTGTTATTGTTATTGTGTTATTTTCTTTTTCTCTTTATCACTTTAGTTTTTTGTTTTTTTTTTAAGTATTTTACACTTAAAATTCAAACAAACAATTCAGTGAATCAGTTAATGGATGGCTAAGTTAAAAGACACAAATAAAATAAATATTGTTAGTAAATATATTAATAATCAGTTTTTATTAGACCATGTGTTTCTATTTTTCCACTCTGCATTGTCCCCCAAGCTGCTGAAAGCTGATCACATCCCTAAAGATTTGCTCCATCTTCTCTGTTAGGGTGATAGGAAACTCCATCTGACCTAAGAGAGCTTAAGAGACACTGAGACAGTGTACAAGAGGTGACTTGACTCCCAAGACATCTGTTACTTTGAATGGCATCTAATTTACCTTTTGGTGCAGAGGGAAAATAAAGAAAGGGAGGTTTGTGGGAGGGAAGCATAGAAGTAAGCCTGGAAATGGGAGGTCTGTATGCATGTCTCTGTGTTAGAGTCCTATTCTGCTGCATACATGGCAAAACCCTGTGACCTTTTTCATTTGTATAAATGTAGATTATACCACTCTCTGTCTCTGACTAAAAAGTGTCCAATAAGAAATAATTTAATTTACTGCTGCATAGAAAGGTATAAATAAAAAAGAGGTTATCTCAGTGTGCCTCTGCAGTTTTCCCAACACTTAGTGGAAACAGGAAATTGAGATTTAGGCATCAGAGGCTTGGATGACTTTTTCACTGTGCAGCAGTGTGTAGATCAACATGATCAGTGCTCGCTGAGATGTAAACTCAAGTGAGACTGTCTGAGCGCAGGCTGAGCAAAGGATCTAGAAACAGCTGTTTAACAGCAGGTCGCTCAGGCAGGGTTACACCATCATAGCAGGCTAAAAAGACTGACTGAGTAACTCTTTACACTGTACTTAGTTCCTATAGGAAAGAAGAAAAGCAAGCACAGGATGTGAATGGGTGGAGACGTTTTTTAGTGTAATTAAAATGATAAAAGTCTTTTATTTAGCCGTAATGGTCATTTTCATTTTCCTTTGTTATCAATTTGTTTTTTGTTGTTTTGGGGTTTTTTTGGTAAATTTCACTGTGCATTTTTCTTTTAATGGGAAAGAATTAACTTGCTAATGTTATTATTTTTATTTTCATATAAGTTAATAATACCACCCGAGGGATTAATAAAGTTTCATCTAATCTAATCTAATCTAATATTTTAAAATAATATTAATTATTAATAATAATAATAATAATAATAATAATAGTATAACCACAGTTCATGTTAAAACTAAATAACTGTTTATCCCCAGTATGACAACTAGCCTGTCTCTAAGAATTTGCCTGTTTCAGGATCTTGACATACCCTTTCAGGGTCAAAGGTAGCCCATAGATACCCTGTGTGGGATCAATTTCATTAGGTGTCAATGATCCTCTATATCTTGTAACAAGGTGCAGTTGTCGGCTCTTCTTTCCACTTTTATTTCTAAACTTAGCTTCTTTAATGCATCAAACCACCACATCTATAGCTTTTGTTATCTATCTTTTCTTTGATTAGTTTCTTTCCAAAATGAGTGAATTACAAAAAACATATCAGATGTGAAAAAAAATGAACATATGGTGAAATCAATGTGAGAGTCCATTCATTAAACAAACTGTCACCAAGAGGCCATTCCTAAGAAATTCGCCAATGAGAGCATATAACATAGGGACTTGGTTTTATTCCCAGTGATTTAAAAAAACAGCGTATGTGTAAATGTATGTAGTCCATGTTTTTTGTCCGTCCCTTGATCTGCTAATTAGAGAGGAAGCATGGGTGCAGATTTTCTCTGCTTTGCTGCAGGAATGCAGCTTTTGCAGCCAGAACTCAAACGTTTGCTCCTAATTTGAAGCTTGCTAGTCAAGGTAGGGAAGACCTCATATTAAACCAATCATGGTCTGTGTAATTTGGCATACATTTAGACAGTTATGATGAACAGATAACAGCAGGAGATGAGGTTTGAATGACACCTTTTGATGTTTCTGGCTTTAATTTCAATTTGCTTATGAGATGACCAAGATCTTGTTAGCATGAATGTGAGCGAGTCTCCGTTTCTTAAACTTCCAGTGGAGTACCTCAGAGGTGTATTTTAAATTTTTGAAATAGTTTAAAAACACAATAAGAATTAGGTGTAAAGCCCTGGGTCTTCCTTAGCAAAATGAAAAAGTACATTACTATATTGAGTGTTAACGCTTGGTTTATTTGGCTTGTCCATGTCTAGTGTAGCGATCATCCATAATAAAGGCGTGTAAAAGGGTTCTCCCTGAGCTGTAATGACTAATTTAGTTCAATCATTCACAGTAAATTACTCCATTATTAGAATTGGGTAATAGATTAGTCACTTTCTACTCATCAGTCTCAGAATAACCTTCAGAGCACGGGCTTTAGTTGACCTTAAGTGACCCTGGCGGTGGAATGCATTTTGAACTTTGATCTCAAGGCGGGCCACAGTGCTGATCCTGACCTCCACAGGGAAGAGCACAGTGCAGAGGGGGACCAGAGACCAGTTGCTCAAGTGACTTCAAGAGTGAGAGGAGACGTTGTTTTGGTCATTAAAAGGGAATGTGGACAGTAGATGGTGGATATGGCTGTTCTGTGTTGTGGGAACAGAACAGGCTTGTTTTGAGTTCGCTTATTGAAAACAAGCTTAGACATTTTAGCTCTTAATTGCGGAATGCAACGGTGGCACGCTTTGGTCAGCCTACTGAGGATCATGTTTAACCTGCACTGAGAGGTTTTCATAGGAAAAATACTGTCACTCGAGTTCAGTAGGGCTTAGTTGGGCTGTTTGTTGAGAGCAAACAGGAAGCCCAGGAAGACTGCTTGTGGGGTAGTAGAAGGCTTCCCACCAAAACATACAAGTCCTGTCTAGGATTGCAGATTACAGACATTATGTTATTTTTCTTTCTGACTTTTCCTTTTTTATTTTTTATTTTTGGTTAGACTTAGGATTGAATTCTTGCTTGGATATTAAAAAATTGCTGTTAAAAGGGTACCCACTCTGACCGAGCATCAGAATAACGATTTGGAAAGATAAACAATTTGTCACAGCACGATAGGTTTCAAAGAAATGGTATCAGTTCCTTCATCCCCCAGAAACTGCCAGCATGCTCTTGCTACATGAGGCTGGGGATTGTGGATCAGAACCTAGAGGGCTAGACAATCCAAACATCTCATCCCGATACCTAATAGTAGAGAGAGTCCCGATGCCTGGCTTGTGAAGGTCCCTACATGAGAATCTCTCCGCGGACCATCACTGACCCACCACCAAACCAGTCAAATTAAACTGTCCTCGGCTGCTCTAGACCATGTCACGTCTGTCACATGTGCTTAGGGTGAATCTGCTCTCATCTGTAAAAGCCACATGGACGCCAGGGTGGGAATGCCAATTCTGGTATTCTTTGGCAAATTCCAGTCAGGCTCCACGGTGCCAGGCGGAGCTCTCTAAAAGATGTTGGGCCCTCAGGCCACCCTCGCGAAGTCTGTTTCTGAATGTTTGGTCAGAGATGCTCACACCACTAGCGAGAGCTCATTCTGTAGGGCTCTGGCATTGCTCATCCTCCTCCTCCTTACTCCAGTCCTGCTGATGGGCTAAGGCCTTCTATGGGTCTGTCCAGCTCTCCTAGAGTAACTAGAGAACTGGAATCACCTCCATGCTCTTGAGAGTGTGCTGGGAGACACAGAAAACCTTCTGGTAATGATGCCTATTGATGTGCCAGCCTGGTGGAGTGGGACTACCTGTGCAGCCTCTAGAGTCCAGGTATCG